>NC_142608.1:34200272-34497772 GCF_041222555.1 Hakea prostrata | reverse complement strand
TACAACATTAGGAAAGATACCTAAAAGATCAGAGAGCAAACGAATCAAACTAAGCGAAAATTGAAGCTACTGCCTTCATTTGTCGATTGCCTTGGTCTACTGACCCAGTCGACCAAGCAGTCGACCAATCGAGTTAGTACGGAATAATGAAAATTGTTTTGGTCATAACTTTTTCGTTTGAAGTCGGATTGATCCGAAATTCGAAGGGGAACTTCCTAGGATGTATTAGAATCATATAGGAAGATAAAATCATCAAGTCATGGTCAAAATATGGGTTCTTGATTTGACCCAAGAAACTAGGGTTTCAACCTTTATGGCTCCCATGAAAAGGTTAGGGAGAATCAAGATTCACTCTAGGGCAAGAGAAACAAAGAATGCACAATCTAAAAAGGTGTTGGGGAGTTTTCAACAGATAAAAGAATATTAGGGTTTCATATATGGTTACCTCTCATGAGAGTTACCCATAATTAACTCTCACAAAAACAACCCAAGATAGATAAAGGAACATCTCATTAGTATTTCAAAATCAAGAATGGAATTAGGAAGGGTCTACCAATGAGAGAAAATAAGGTTCTCAATTAAAGTGAAAGGAAAGAAATTCTAATCATATGATTAGGGATTTACTAACAAGGATCCGTGTATCCCACAGAAAGACTAGGGAGAATAAAGATTCACCCTAGGGCAAAGAATTTACAATCAAGAAAGGTTTTGGGGAGGGTCCAATGAATTAACAGAAATAAAAGGGTTCCCAAATTGGTTAACCTCTCATGAGGGTTCTCCTCAAAATCTCTCCCTTTTGGCTAGGGTTGAGATCATGACGATGATCATAGATCTCAAAGGATGGAATGAGATCATGGAATAGATGGTTGCAAGATTGCAGCATCTTCTTCCTGATCTCAATCAAGAACAAGAACGAAGAAAGAATAATTAGAAATTCAGAAGAGATACTAACCTTGAATTGTCAGATCAGAGATGAGAGGCTTCAGATCTGCAGAGGAGTCTTCGAAATCACCAGAGAGAGTTTCGAAGAGGTCTTCTCACGTTCAAAAAGTGTTTAGGAGGCTGCTGTAACAAAGAAACAAGAAGTAGGGTTTAAATAGAAGTGAAAAACCCTAAAATTACAATTTCATGGATTTGGCAAACCATTGGTCAAGTGCTTGGTCGAGTGGTCCAGTCGACCAATCAGTCGACCAAGCAGAACAACAAGGTTCAAACAGGGATTCGGAGGGCTATACAAGGTCAAATTGGGTGAGGTTTTCTTCTACAAGTCTATAAAGAAGTCTAGTTTCCAGAAATACCTTCAGATCAAGCATGGGAGTTCATTAAGTTCACCAACTAAGCTCACCTTCTTCGATGCGCAAGTAGGATTTTCCAGACATAGTTCAGCAACTTCGGACAAGGATTTGGAGAGTTATATGGGGTCAAATTGAGTGAGGTTTTCTCCTACAAGTACATCAAGAAGTTTAGTTTTGGGAAATACCTTCAGATTGAGCACAGGAGTTCATTAGGTCTTTCAACTAATTCACCCCTCTTCGGTGCGCAGATTCAAAACTAACACTGACAATGCTCTCAAGTGAGGGGCATCATCGTCAATGTCCATGGGCTTGGGCTCCGAAACCAAATCATCAACCAAAAGGGTCTACAAGCAACAAGCTAAGATCAAATCAAGGTCCAACTTTAAGGTGTAACATTTAAACTAACCCTTCTTTACCCAAAACAGATAGGGTGTCCTGGCTAGGTTTGGGTTGGATTTCACACTTTGACCCCGGTCGAAGACGGCCTGACCCCACGGTCGGGTTTGCCCATCATGGTCGGGTTCGGGCATCATGGTAGCGTGATGAGGAAGGAACCTTATGGTTCCAAGGATATGTACGATCCCGAGAAATTCGGGATACGTGATTGAGTTATTTACGGTTACAACTACCTTGAGGAGTGGGCAATCGTGTTGATCATGGAAACCGCTTCCACCCTCGAGAAAAGCGAAAAAACCCTACAATCGGACGGCCACCATGAAGGATCATGAATTAATCCGACGGTCAAGAAAGGGAGGTAAATCCTATATAAACTAAAGCCTTATGCCCAACAGAGGTAACTCAATCGTTCCTCTTCCATTCTATCTCTCAATTAAACTCTGCAACTCGCCAAAGCTTTATGGTGTTCCAACTACTGACTTAGCATTCGGAGGTGGCCTCCTGACCCCAGGGTCAGGCCACGTCTAACTTTGTTTTATAGGTCATTCATCAACGATCTAAGGGCTGAGCAGATTTTGGACGCATCACCTTCCATTTTCTTTGTCTGTTCAGTTGCATTTTTTAATCAAAGGCTGTTCTTTTTTGTATCAATTCTCATTCTCTATTATGTCTATTTAAAAAAAATAAGTACGATAATTCGTTATTGGTTAATAATGAAAAATGGTTTGGTAAATTTTGTTAAAAATAAATTATGGAATGAAAAATAATTTTGATATGTCAAAATAAAAAAATGTTAGAAAATGATAGTGAGCAAATGAAAAAAGAGAAAAGAAAAAAAGAAAAGTATGGTTTTTTATAAAAGAATGTTTATTGACTATTTTACCCTCATCTTAACTATAAAATTTTAAGTACACTTTTGCATAAGTGAAGATAATGAAATTCTCACCATAACCCATAATAGACTTTTGACAAAAAGTCTATTATGGATTTTTGAGGTTTTTCTATTATTTTAAATAAAAATAAAACTGATAATAAATACCAAACAATTTAAAATAATAACAAATTCTCATAATTGAGAATGATAATTGATACTAAAAAGGGCCTAAGATATGCCTCTGAAAAAACAAGAATACTGTAATTAATCTTTGAGTTTTTTCATTTTGCTCATTTAGCCCAAATTCTTGTTTGTTAACTTAAGTAGTAAATATTTGCTGATCCAAAAAAAAAAATATATATATATATATATATATCTATATATATATATATATATATATATATATATATATATATATATATATATATATATTATTTATTTATTTATTTATTTATTTATTTGCTGATCCAATTTTATCAACTTGAAATAATACATTTTAAGTTTTCAAATTTTTAATGTTAATGGATAAAATATTCTCAATATAATAAATGATAATAATGCCTCTCACTCACTCTTTTGTGGGTGAAGGGAAAATCTTCCACCCATCTTTTACCTCAACCTTCACCCTTGCTGGAAAATATCTAATGTTATTGTTAAGTTTTCAAATTATGTTACTGTTAAGTTTTCAAATTTTGAATGTTAATAGATCAAAATGCTAAGGTGCAAAATTTGGGCGGATTTCAGCCATCTCGGTAGTGGCGAACCGAAATCCAGCTTAGTAAAATTTGTGCGAATTTCAGCTATCTCGGTAGTGGGCGAACCGAAATCCATGCTGAATCTGATTTTACAATATATAGCTGAAAAATCGTAAAAAATCGACAATTTTCCGACGATTCCGAGAAATACTGGAGAATATCGCCCGATGCTCCATTAAAAATATAGGCTTGTTTGACTTCTACGGTTACTCATCTTCGAGTTTCAACTTTCAAACTCCTGAAATCATCGTTTGGAAGTAGAAATATAAATGCCGACTTCAAATTTCAGTAGCAGATCGAGTGGTTCAATGTTGTCGAACTCTCAGTCTGAAAGATTTTGCGTTTCATTTCGAGTTTCACTACTGGATCCACCGACGAATCATCTCTGCTTTTCTTCGCTAGAACCACCATCAGAAATAGCCACATATAAACTTCATGCCTTCATCTCTTCTCACCGGAACCACCATCGCAATACCAGTCGTGACTCCTGAACTTCAACTCTACAACAACCACCATCAAGGAAGAAAGAAAAACTCAAATAGAGAGCGGTTGTTACAGAGTTGAGGTCGTTATTTTTAATTGACTTTTCAGTCTTTCACATTTAATGCAACCTCATCTATTTACTATATTGTTCACGTGTCACCTAGCAAAAGTTGACTTTTCTATATTTTTTTTTGGTAACAAAGGCGCTTTTTATATATAAGGGAATTGGGGTTGGGGTAATTACATATGCCGCCGGTAAGGATTGAACCCACAATCTCTCCACTGAGAGGTGAATTCTCAACCACTGCACTATCCTTCCATTGGCTGACTTTTCTATATTGTTCACGTGTCACCTAGCAAAACCTCCTTTACTTGTTCACGTGGCACACTGCCACCTACTCACTTTTCAATTTTGGGAACCTTGGGAGCCCAGAAATCTCATCCATATTTTATTATTATTTAATGAATTAACGAGTGAAATTTATGACTTAGAGTCGGCGAAATTAAACTTTTTAATTTGGCGAAATCTCAGCGAATTTCTCTGGATTCACCGGGTTTGCCCAGGTACAAACCGGCAAAATTTGCCGAAAGTTCGCAACTTGCAAAATACCCAAAGCACAGTAATGACAATAATGTCATTTTGAATGTTAATAGACCAAAATACCACATAATATAGTTAATGACAATAATACTCCTCACTCAACCTTCGCCCAAAATTTTCTCAGATTTGGATTTTGCCACTAATTACTCCTTGTTCTTCTCCTCATATCGACCCTCCACAGCTTCCTCTTTAACAATCTGCTCTGTCCTCTCCCCTTCCTCAGCTACCGTCGGATTCTCTAGTTAGCAACCTGAAGACGAACAAGATAGAAGAGATCAAAAAACATTAGCTATCAACGAACTTATAAGACAAATTACTAGAATAAAAGAGGGTAACTGTAATCACCATTTCCACGTCTAAAACCGTGAACCGGCGATGATTTCAAAGGAGGCGGAGCCTGAGGAAAGGAGGGGAATCATTAAATAATCTGTTGCAGAAATCAACCAAGGATTTGTTGGGAAAATACTCATCTTATTTTTAGGATTTCTTTTTTGCTATGCAAGAATTCGCTTTTCCTCCCTATAGCTTCTACGAGTTCGCATTGTAGATGGAAGGAAAAATTTATAGAGCGGAAAAAGATGAAAGCTTGAGCTTATAATAGAAATCCATTTATACGGAATTTGTTTCTCAAACTTATCCGAATTCTGGTTCTGGTTTTCGTGGTCAGCTTTCCTCCTCTCCCGTTTCGTTAACGGCGTCAACCTTGAACTGACCCAAGTGCTGATAACTCCACTCGCTTCTAGTACTTCCACCGAAATTGGGTCACCCTAACGCCATATATGAATGACACTTAATGAGATTAGCACACTACCTTTTTTTTGGTCGAAACACCACTCTTAAATCTTAAGTCTTAAGTCTTAAGTCTTAAGGGTGGTGTACTAATGCAGGCATCAATCCAATCAATGACACTCTATCAGATGCAATTTCTAAGATTCTCCAAATCAACCTGCAAAAAAAATAAGTGCAATTTGCCAGAAATTTTGGAATGGACAACCCCCATAAAAGCAAACGGATGAATCTAATAGCATAGGGAAGATTTTGTCAACCTAAACATTTGGGAGGTATGGGGTTCAAGAAAATAGAAGATTACAACACGGCATTGCTACTTAAGCAAGGCTGTCGGATACTGTTAAATCCAGATGCAGTATGGGCACAAGTTTTTAAAGCGAAATATTTCAAGGATCGAAGTTCTTTTGATCCTAAGGTAACTAAAAAGCAAGGGTCATGGATCTAGAATAGCATCATCCCACAGCTAAGAAGTATGGTGAACAGAGTAGTGGGGAACGACTGAAGAACTTCGTTTTGGTTCGATCCATGGGAACGACATCAATAGAATAGTATAACAACAGAACAAGACTTCATCAGATGACCTCGACAGGCTACGATGGCAGAAGTGGCAATCGAATGGCAGAGTCACAATAGGGACATGTTGCCAAATCTCTCAAATCCAAATCCGGTGGTAACTTTCCCAATAATTCTTTCGGATCATGAAGACACTTGGTCTTCCTCAATTTCTCCAAATGGAGAATTCTCGGCTAAAATGGCTTATTGTGAAATTATGAAACAACATTCTGTTGTGTCCATCACTGGAGTCTATTGAAGCTGATAGAGTTTCCATTGGCCACAAACAGAAATTGAACTAGTTTATAGTTAATTGGGTAAAGCTGACCCACCAAGTGAATGTGTTCCTCACTAACACTGATGAAGCGTTTCACTAGACATTGAAAGATGAAGCTACAGAGTGGATATGTATGTTGATTGCTTCCAGTTCATGGAAGTGGCACTTAGCAAGGATGCTTGAGGGAGGTCCTGAAGATAATAGTTTCAGTGTAAGAATTGTCACTGATTGCGAGGTACTTGTGACATGCTTTGATTGGTTTCACATTTACTAGTAAGAAATTTCTCTCATTTTTATATGTTCATGTTTGACACATCTTATATGTACTCTCATGGTTTAAGGGGATTTACTTGTGTCATCCATTGCCAATAAGGCCTCGTTAAGAACCACAAAGTTCTTTTTTCTCCATTAGGTATGACCACCTGTTTGCTCCTTTTTCTCATCTCCATTTTTCTGTATTGATTAAATGTCATTTATTTTGGTGCTTTTTGAAATGGTTTCAAGCTATTTTATGTCTGTTAAGTTTTGTTGGGACATTGATTAATAGTAGTCTTTTAGAAACTGGAAAATATGAAAAAGATTTACACTTTTTTAATGCTAATACTTTTCAAGTTTATTGAAGGTAAGTGTTGCGTTGGACCCAAAATATGTTTACATTACTTGGATTTTCATTCAATTAAATGGGTTTGGTGTGCACTAAATTGTTAAAATGTGTTGCAATTCATTTTAACTTTTCTTAACATGCCACAGAGAAAATATGATGTTATTTCTTCCCAATATTTTTTTTATTTTAAGTTTCTATTTTAGTGGGTATATATTTGTTCCTGCTATCCATTACTGTTTATAAGATTAAAAAATTCGTACTTTTTTCCTGTTGGAATTTTAGAAATTGCTAGTGGTGTATCGTTTGTCTCTTGGGTGTTTTAGCTCTCTCAATTGCCATCTTTATCTTTCTTCCTTTATCTTCTTCTTCTTCTTATTTTTCTTTTTTTTTTTTAACCATAACTATAAGGATCTATTTATATTAATATGAAAGGGTAGTTAATACGGAGTCCAAACTAGAGAGTTTGTTCCTGATATAGGCATATTAAGGAGTACATATATGCCAAGTCAGTGTCAAGAGTAACATGTACAGAAAGGAACCAATTTTTGGAATGCTTATCCATTTGGTGAGTAGAATGCACCGCCTTGCAAAGTATAGTAGGGATTGGTACTGTCAGTTCTCTATTGTGTTTGTTTTAAGGATTGTGGATTCAAAGAACAAGTCCCAGTGGCCCATATATATGATGATCTCCTACAAATGAAGGAGTTGATCATAGCTATTGCCCTTAGCTCCTTCAAATCCTACAACAGGATCATCAGTGAGAGATGGGAGATGCACTTAATGCATCCTTTGCACTTGGCTGGTGTGTCATCTTATGTCTTTGTTGTATACTTTAATTTACAATTTACATTGTTATAAATTATAATCAACTAAGCAACTAATTAATCACTAATTGTTATAAATAATATTGATTGTGGATATCCATCACCCTCTAATATACAATACTTCCAATTAAAGATCTCAACCACCTCAGCATATAATCTTGGTGATTCACATTCCCATCTTAATTGAAGATTACAGTGATCTCAATACGCAATGTTGGCAGTCAATATTCCATTCTATGCACCTTCTATCTTGGATGACAATCTATCTTTTCATATCAAGAGTATCTTATTGTGTGCAAGAATCATATATTGGATTTCCATATCATAGTAGATGCTCTTTCTACTATAAATATGTAATGCACTCAACTGAATGAATCACTTCTGATTGATCTTGTTCTAGTTTTCTTCTTTGTCTCTGATATATTCTCTTTATTTTATAACACGTTATTAGCACGATTTCGCTTGAAATAGTCGTGTTTTGAGCACAAATCTGTCATAGTAATTGTGTACGACTCCACTCGAAGTAATCGTGTTTTGAGCACAAATCGGTCGTAGCAATTGTGTACGACTCCGCTCAAATTAATTGTGTTTTGAAGTAAATTTTCATATTAGTTTTTATGCTCAAATATTCTCTTTATTCTTCATTACTTCAAATATTAGAAGATGCACTTATTATTTAATGTTTACATGAAATTTAATTTGATCTTTTATTCATCTTTTATATTAGCTTACATCATGTCAAATCTTATGAAATTGGAGTTTGCGGCCCTCGATATAACGGGCAAGAATTACTTGTCAAGGGTCCTTGATGCTGAGATCCACCTTGACGCTAAAGGTCTTGGAAATGCAATTATGAAAGAAAAAGATGCATCCAATCAAGATAAGGCGAATGCCATGATTTTTTTTTTCCATCATCTCCATGAAGGATTGAAAGCAGAATATCTGACTGTGAAAGATCCACTTGAATTGTGGATCAATTTAAAAAAAAGTTACGATCACCAAAAGACTGTAATCCTACCTAAAGCTCGCTATGAATGGATGCACTTGAGGTTGCAAGATTTTAAAACTGTAAGCGAGTACAATTCTGCAGTTTTTAAAATTAGTTCTCAGTTGAAATTATGTGGAGAAATTATTACTGATGAGGACTTATTAGAAAAAACCTTTTCAACTTTTCATGCTTCAAATGTGCTGTTACAATAGCAATATCGTGAAAAGGGTTTTAAGAAGTATTCTGAATTGATCTCATGCCTCCTTGTGGTTGAGCAGAATAATGAATTATTAATGAAAAATCATGAAGCTCGTCCTAATTGGTTTTGCTCCATTACCTGAAGTGAATGCAACAATTCATAATAAGCATGAAAGAAGACAAAATTATAATCGTGGCCATGGTCGTGGATGTGGATGTGGACGAGGAAAAAGACAGAATAATTATCGTCCTTATGATGGAAATAAGTAAGAGAAACGCAAGGATTCTCAGAGTAACTCTTCAAAGAGTAAAGATAATGTTTGTCACTGATGTAGAATGAAAGGCCATTGGTCGCGTGTTTCTTGTACTCTAGAATATTTTGTCAAGCTTTATCAAGCTTCGATGAAACAGAAGGAAAATAATGTAGAGACGAATTTGATTTTCCAAAATAATAATATGGAAGCAAATTTTGCTTATAAAGAAGATTTTGGTGGTCTCACAAACATTACACATCTAGATGCTGCAGACTTCGTTGAATACAATATTTGATGATTTGGTTTTTTTGTTATTTGGAGTTCTTTTGTTATTTGAGTTCGAATAAAATTTATGTTATGTTTTCAATCAATTTATTTTATTCCTTTCTTTATGATTTTCTACAATTTTTTATGTATTCCTTTTCATTTTAATGAAGAATATGGATGTCCCTCAATTTTAAATTGGATCCAAGATTAGTGAAGACGATATATGCCTAGCAGATAGTGCTACGACGCATATTATACTAAGAGATAGAAAATATTTCTCTTATTTGAAGATGGAGGAAGCCAAAGTTCATACAATAAGTGGTAGTACAAAATCCCGAACAAAGGAAGGAGAATCCCGAACAAACAGAGCAGTCTAATCAATTCGTAACAATGAATTAGGTTGATCATCTCCAAAAAAATATGGCAAAAGGAACAATCCGAGCTTCGAAAGGAAATCTCATCCTTGAATGAACTGGTTAGGATGACCATGCGACACCTAGTCGCCCCTGGAGCAAATTCTCAAGAAAATCCAAAGATACCAGAAGGAAGTAAGAAAGATCTCCTAATTATTCCTGACCAAACACCTTGACCATCTCAAGGAAGCCAACAAAAGCTGAAAGAGACAGTAGGAGAAAAGCCTCGAGCATCGAATGAAACGATTCCAAAGGAAAATTATCCAATCGAAGAGGATAATGACCGAGGTAGCAGCACCAATCTAGCCAAAGAACCAAAAGGCAACAAAAGTGACCCCAGACCGAGTAAGCGTGAGGAGCACATGAGCAAGCAAATCAAAGAATTAGACGAAAAGTTGAAGAAGTTGAAGGATCCAAACAAAGACGAGCTATATGCTTTTCTAAAAGAGGATCCTTTCACCCGAGCTATCTCCGAGGCTAAGATGCCAAAAAGCTTCAAGTGCCCTACTTTTACCTTATTCGACGGATCGCGATGCCCAAAACATCATATCACACGCTACAAGTCGACAATGTCTACATACAAACACAATAAAGCGGCTATGTGTCAAAGTTTTCCGGCTTCTCTGACCGGTGCAGCATTGGATTGGTTCTTGGCACTACCCAACGGCTCAATAAAGAGTTTCGATCAACTAGGTCGAGTATTCGTATTACGCTTTCAAAGCGGAGTCGGAACGAAGAAGAAAGAGGATACCTTATTTTCTATAAAACAAGGTCGATCGGAGTCCATACAAAATTTCCTTCAAAGATTCAACAACCTTGCAATGCAAATTGAAAGCTTGGACGAAAAAATTGCTTTCCATGCGTTGTACCAGGGACTTACCCATGAAGGATTGCTCGAGCAATTACTGCTAGATATGCCAAAAACATACGCAGAGCTATCCGAAAGATGCCATAAACAAGCGGAGATCCTAGAATCTCGAAAGAGAGAGCCAAGGGCTGAAAGAAGAAGCAGTCGAGAACGAGCACCTCCGACTAGGATGATAGGGATAAGCTCGACCAAGAATGGCCGAACAGAATCCCAGAAGATTCACGAGGTCGGCAACCTCCCACTTAATGTAAGAATGTCAGAGATCTTGATGCAAATCAAAGATCAAGGACTTATCAAATGGCCGGGTAAAATCCGAGCACCACCAGTGAATCGTGATAAGAAAAAGTACTGTGAATATCATAAAGATCACGATCATTGGATGGACGATTGCAGAAACCTAAAGATGGAGATAGAAAATCTAATTTCACGAGGACATCTGAAGAAATACATCCAACCTAAGCAAGAAGGCTGACCACAAGACAAGTCTATCATGAAGAGAAGGAGATTGCATAACAAAGAGGAAAGAGGAAGCCCGACCAAATGCTGACCTGAGGCAGATGATAATCAAAGAAAAAGAAATCCAATATATATTGTATTTGGAGGCCCGGCAGAATAATCAAGTCGACAGACAAAGAGAAAGGAGCGATATATTAGAAATACTGAAACCAACAAAATATATCAACTGAGCCAATTATTTTTTCCTCCAAAGATCTACGGAACATCACAATCCCTCATGATGATGCTCTGGTAATCAAAGTTATCCTAGCAGGAACTGAAGTTCATAGGGTTCTAGTAGATATTGGATCCTCGGCAGATATATTATCATTGGAGGCATTCAGAAAGTTGAAATTAAAGGAGGATATGATCGTCCCATGTGAAACCCAATTTTATGGTTTCATAGGTTTGTCCACCCGAGTAGAAGGTACGGTTCAATTAAAACTGCGTATCGGAGAACATCCAAGAGATAGGATCGTACAACCCAATTTTATGGTCGTACGAGATTTATTGGCATATAATGCTATTCTAGGACGACCAACTCTCTGCGCGCTCGAAGCAGTGGTCTCCTCGTTACACATGAAGATGAAATTCCCGACCACGGGGGGAATTGGAGAATGTACGGCCGACCAAAAAACTAGCCAGCAAAGTTACAACAATTTCATGCGAAAGAAGATAAGGACAAACTCAACAATGACTGTTGAAGTCAGGGATGATCGTGATGAAGAAACTTTGCAAAGGGCTGAGCCAGTGGAAAAGCTGGAAAGAATCTACCTCAATCCCGACCAGAAGGAGCAAAGCACCATGATCGGATCTGAACAGGAAATAGATTTCAAATCAAGTCTCACCGATTTTCTAAAGAAAAATTCAGACGTATTCGCTTGGTCGGCTGAAGATATGCCAGGGATTGATAGGGAGATTGCTGAGCATAAACTCTGTATCGATCCACAGGCCATTCCTGTTGTTCAAAAAAGAAGAAATTTTGCCATTGAGAAGCATGAAGCCATTCGAACCGAAGTGTAAAAACTAAGACAATCTGGCTTTATAAAGCGAACAGATCACCCAAAGTCGCTGGCTAATGTAGTGATGGTCAAAAAAGAAAACGAGAAGTGGCGAATGTGTACTCACACAGATCTCAACAAAGCTTGCCCGAAGGATCACTATCCACTCCCAAGGATCGATCTTCTCATAGATGCAACGGCTGAGCATCAGTTTTATGGATGCGTATTCAGGATACAATCAAATCCTTATGCATCCTGATGATGAAAAACACACAGCATTTATGACTGACAGGGACAGCTATTACTATAAAGTAATGCCTTTCGGTCTAAAAAATGCAGGAGCAACATACCAAAGAACAGTAAACAAAATCTTCACACATCAAATTGGCCGGAATATGGAGGTGTATGTTGATGACATGCTGGTGAAAAGCATCTCAAAGAAAGATCATCTGACAAACTTAGCGGAGGTATTCAAAGTACTTCGAAAATATAAGATGAAGCTTAACCCTGAAAAGTGCGCTTTAGGGGTGTCTTCTGGAAAATTCCTCGGATTCATGGTGTCTCAAAGAGGAATCGAAGCCAATCCTGAGAAAATCAAGGCAATCTTGGACTTGAAACCACCAAAAAACATCAGAGAAGTCAAATGTCTAACTGGTCAGGTGGCAGCGTTGAATAGATTTATTTCTAGATCAGGGGAAAAATGCCTGCCATTCTTCAAAGTTTTAAAGCAGGTAGCAAGTCAAAAAGGCAATATCTGGAATGATGAGTGTCAAGAAGCATTTGAGGAACTAAAAGAAAAACTATCCCGACCAACTTTGCTCATGATGCTGACCAACAAGAAGGAACTACAGTTATATCTGGCCGCTTCATCGATCGCGGTTAGTGCTGTTCTAGTACAAGAAGAAGGTAATATACAACAACCTGTCTATTATGTCATGTTCTAAATGATGCAGAGATGCGCTATCCAGAAGTGGACAAACAAGCTTTGGCACTAGTTGTAGCGGCTAGAAAGCTTCGTCCATACTTCCAATCTCATCCCATTACAGTGATGACGAATTTACCATTCAAAAAGATTCTTCACTGACCAAACCTGGCAAGGAGGTTGGTGGAATGGGTGGTAGAATTGGTGAGCATCAAATAGAATTCAAGCCCTGACCAAGTATCAAAGCTCAATCCCTGGCAGACTTCATTGTTGAAACACAAGAATCAGGCCAGGATGAAATCGAGCAAAGTACAGAATCAATTAAAAAATGGACTTTGTTCGTGGACGGATCAAGTAATTCACAAGGAAGCGGAGCAGGCTTATTAATGAAAAGTCCAGGGGGATTTGAAATAAAATATGCCCTTCGATTCAAGTTTAAAGCATCTAACAACGAGGCTGAATATGAGGTCATGTTAGCAGGACTGAGAATGGCCAAAGCCCTAAGCGTTCAACATCTAGAAATCAAAAGTGACTCACAACTGATTGTAAATCAGGTCAAGGGAGTCTACGGAGCCAAAGAAAGAAGAATGGAGAAATACTTGAACCTGGTCAACAATTACAAACAGTACTTTCAAGAGTTGGAAATAACTCAAGTATCAAGGGTTGAAAACGACCAAGCCGATTCATTATCTCGCTTTGCCACGGAAGGAATGGATGTTCGAGCACCTGTGGTCTACTTGGAAGAGCTTGCTAGCCCCAGCATAAACATGGTCGACCACATGCAAATCTCAACCGAGCAAGGTTGGATGGAGCCGGTCATACATTATCTAGAGAACGACCAGCTTCCAGAAGACCAAAAAGGTGCTAGAGCAATAAGACAAAGAGCTGTTCGGTTCACAATCAGGGACGGATTATTATACAAAAGATCCTTCACCCGACCACTGCTAAGATGCCTGGGACCAATAGAAGCTAAAAGAGTATTAAGAGAAGCGCAAGAAGGGATTTGCAGATCTCACGTAGGTTCCCGAACACTCTTTAATACAATTTTACGTCAAGGATTTTATTGGCCAACCTTAAAAGAAGATGCCAAAGACTTCGTTAAAAAATGCGACAAGTGCTAGGCACATGCAAAGGTCTTCCACACATCAACAGTCCCATTGACATCAATTTTATCCCCGATACCTTTCGCAAGATGGGGTATAGACTTGGTAGGGAAGTTACCAAAAGCGTCGAGAGGAAGAGAATACTTGGTAGTAGCAGTAGACTATTTTACAAAATGGGTAGAAGCTGAACCACTTGCAACTATCAATACCAAGCAGATGAAGCGTTTTGTTAAGCATAACATATCATACAGATATGGAGTCCCAAAGATTTAGTGACCAAAACATCAAACAATTTGAGAATGCAGCATTCACAACATTCTGCAAGGAACAAGGGATCGAGCACAGGTTTTCCTTAGTAGCATATCCCCAAAGTAACGGCCAGGTTGAGGTTACTAATAGGACCATGCTCGACGGGCTCAAGAAGAGGCTCGACTAGCTAAAAGGAAGATGGGTGGACAAACTACCTAGTGTTGTGGTTGTACCGAACAACACCCAAGACGACCACTGGAGAGTCACCATTCCGACTAGCCTATGGAGCAGAGGCTAAAGTCCTAGTAGAAATCCAAATTGGATCACTTCAAGAAATAGAATTCGAAGATGAGGCAAACATCAAAGGAATGTGAACCAATTTGGATCTGATTGACGTGGTAAGAGACAAAGCCCAATTCCGACTTGAAGAATACCAGCGAAGGATTGCAACATATTATAATGCCAAGGTTCGGAATGAACAATACTTGCCCGATGAACTAGTGCTTCACCGAACGGGAGCTTCAGATCCAACCAATCAAGGGAAATTATCCCAAAATTGGGAGGGACCATACATAGTCATACGGCAAGTCGCCCCCGGAGCATATCATTTACAAGATCCAGAAACGAGCGACAAGATCCCTCGATCATGGAATTCAAACAATCTCCGAAAATACTATCAATGAGCATAGCCACCAAGAACGTCGTAGAAATGACAAATTTTGTTATTTACTTCAGTCTTGTTATTTATTTCAGTGTGTAGTCAACATGGGAGACTCATAATCCCAATATTTCAAATTTTTATTTCATCAAATAAATGAAGACATTCGTACAAGTTACTACTCGACTTCAACTAGACGAACAAAAAGACCTAAGTCTCTTAGGCAGATAAGACTTGAAAATCTCAAGCAAAAGACCTAAGTCTCTTAGGCAGATAAGACCTGAAACTCTCAGGCAGAAAGACCTAAGTCTCTTAGGTAGATAAGACCTGACACTCTCAGGTAGAGAGACCTTAGATTCTTAGGCACAAAGACCTAATGTATTTAGGCAGAAAGTCCCAAGATTTATTCTCAGGCAGAAAAGACCTAATATAAATGGGCGGAAAAGACCTAAGATGCTGAAATGCTTCGCTTAGGCACAAAGACCTAATGTATTTAGGCAGAAAGTCCCAAGATTTATTCTTCGGCAGAAAGTCCTAAGATTTATTCTCAGGCAAAAAAGACCTAATATAATTAGGCAGAAAAGTCCTAGGCAGAAAAGACCTGAAATTCTTAGGAAGGCCCTATGAAATTTATAGGCAGAAAAGACCTAACATTCCTTAGGCATGAAAACTCCAAATTCACGTATTTTTTATCATACCAAGTTCTCATGCCTGGGGGTAGGGGTTATGACCGAGCAGTTGTTGACAAACAACTACTTAACTCATGACCGAACAAACCTTACCGAACAACATGGCTTCGAATGATGAACGGGATTTACTTCACATGTTCGGTTTCAGCAAAGATAATGATCGATTTTTATACCAATGATCAAATTCCTACCACGAACGAGCATCACCCGACCGAGCAAATATACTTTGAATACTTTACAACCGAGAAAAGACAATGATCGGTTTTTCCAAGACATGAACAATAAGGGCACCTCACCGAACAAGTACACTTGCAATAAAAGGAGGAATATACCAAAGACCATATCTTTGAATACCAAGCATGAGTACTTGAATATTTTACATATTCAAAATATGTTTCAAAGATTGCCACAGGCAATACATAGTTCCAACATACAAAAAATGTTTCAAAGATTGCCACAGGCAATAAATAGTTCAAACATAAAGGATGGTAAAAAGCAGCTAAGTGGGTGCCACGCCCACCGAAGACGTTTGCCCGGTTAAATCCATGCTCGTTGAAGGGCCGGCATGATCTTCCTCCTCAGGGGCCGGCTCCTAGTCAGAGTCAAGAAAATCCTGTACCTCAACTTCTTTGGGTAGCCCGAAAGCCGAAAGCCTTCTTGCCCACCGCCCAAGCTGGCCGGGGAATTTTGAGATCATCGTAGATGCTCGGATCAATATACTTTTTAAACTGTTGAAGATCAAGATCACAAAACTCCCCAATGATGCTCGAGAAGGCTGCACGACAACCATACCTGAAGCCGGGCGCAGCGACTTTTGACACAAACTTCTGACTTCCCTCTGTCCGGACCCACCTTCGAATCACTTCATGACGTAAATCGTTAGAAAGATCATCGAAGGTGGCCGGACACGCCTGAGCGATTTGGTCGGTCAAATCCTTGATGAATTCATCTTTTTGTGCCTTCTCCTGCTCGGCAAAGGAAAGAGCTACATCTTTGGCCTCCAAAGAACCCTTAAGGTCAACAATTTTCAAGCAAAATGTGGAAGCTTTATCTTCAGCCGATTTCACTCAAGCATCAGACTCAAGTTTCTCCCCGGTCAGACGATCTACTTAGGCGCTCAACTCTTTGACTTTACCTTCAAGCAGATGGATGGCCACTACATCCCTCCGAGAAACCTCTATATTTCCCGCCCAGGCTTGGGTTAAAGCACATACCAGCCTGCCAGAAAGAAATAAATTCTAAACACATGAAAGAAAACAAAGACAAACTACTTGGGTGAAAGGAGAACTAACTTGGTCTGACATCTTGTGTACAGGAAGAGCCAATGTCTCTTAAGAATTTTTGCAACTCCCGACAACCAATCCTTTGCAACCTCAGTCCCATCGTTATGATTATTCAAAACAAAGGAATCAGAATTCAGGGACCACTTGGGAAGTAGAGTAGACGACCCAACAGATGATCGGGATTCAGTGCCAGGCTCCAACGGAGAATCATGAAGAACATCCTCATCTCTTCCCGACCCTACAATGAAAGACATGGGCAATTCCTTCTTAGACGCCTGAGGAGGAAGATCAGTGGAGCTTTTGGTCTCTTTTGGGCCGAAGAAGTCTCCAAAGTCTGTTTGTCTTTAGCAGAACGAATCCGATCAGGTTTGGTCGAAATCCTCTCTTCAGCTTCGGCATCTTCCTCTTCGGCAGCTTGTTCAGAAGCCAAGGGATCTAGCCTCACTAAAAAGTACACACACAATTAGTACCGAACAAAGTGACATCTACAAGTCAATAAAAGAAATATACATCACAAGGGATAACTTACCGGGAAGGAATCTCCAATGGCTCAAAACATTGGGGTATTCCGGACAGTGGCCATGGACGGCAAACATGTTCTTGTCCATAGTTGGAAGGCGAAGAATCCGCTACCTGGCACGCTCCTCAGCCTCAGTCAAAGCAGGAAAATCATTTGATCCATCGGGCGAACCATGACCCAGTACATAGGAAAAGTAGGTTTGGTAGGAGGACGCACAAAAAAATATTTGGGTCTCCACCCCCTCGTATTGGACGGAAGGGTGCCCGTCCCGACGAAGTTCCCTTCCCAACCACATTGAGAAGATGTTCGTTTAGACAAATAGAACCACCCATTGTGAAACCCAGCCCTAACCTAACCCTGACCTTGACCTGGAAATCCGGTTGTTTGTAGGTCCGAAGACCCGGAGTAAAGGAAGAAGCCAGCTGTGGGCCATCTCAGTAGAAGACATGGTGTTTGAATCTAAACCCATGGATATTGATGGTGGAGTTCAAATCTTGGAAGCCTGTGCTGATCTAGAAAGAAGGCTGCACCTGTCTAAAGATGAGATTAGTTGAAGGAGTTGGAGTGTTATCTGACTTGGTTTGAAGGTATTTCTATACCCTAGGCATGTCATTTGTTGTGTGTGCAAAAGCCCTTAAGGTTTAGAGCCCATTTGATCCTCCATTTCCCTATTTTGGCCTTGCTGTTCTACTTAGTCGACTCCTTGGTCGACTTGCCCAGTCGACCAAGCACTCGACCAAAGGTTTGCTAAATCCGAGAAAATGCAATTTTAGGGTTTTTCACTTTTATTTAAACCCTACTTCGTGTTTCTTAGTTACGACAGCCTCCTAAACACTTTTTGAACGTGAGAAGACCTCTCCGAAACTCTCTCTGGTGATTCGAACGATTCCTCTGCAGATTTGAAGCTTCTCATCTCTGATCTGCCAATTCAAGGTTAGTAATCACTTCGACATTACGAATTTCTTTTCTTTAATCTTACTCTTGATTGAGATTAGGAAGATGATGCTGCATCCTTGCAACCATCCCTTCGTGATCTCATTCTATTCCTTGAGATCTATGATCATCGTCAAGATCTTAACCCTAACCCGAAACTTTTCTTGAAACCCTGACCTTGTATGATCTTTCTGGAAACCTTTGGTAACCTCCCATGCGAGGGAAACCTCATGGGCAATGTTTAGATTAATCTAAACTTGATTTTTAATGATTTTCTTGTTATTTTCTTGATAGCAATCATTCCCTTTCATCCTGTGATCATAGCCTTTTCATGAGAGCCATAAAGGTTGAAACCCTAGCTTCTTGGTTCAAATCAAGAACCCATCTTTTGACCATGACTTGATGATTTTACCTTCCCATATAGTTCTAATACATTCTTGGAAGTTCCCCTTCAAATTTCAGATCAATCTGACTTCAAACGAAGAAGTTATGACCAATCTAGATTCTGCAATTCCGTACTGACTCGATTGGTCGACTGGATCAGTAGACCAAGCACTCGACCAATGGAGGCAGTAGCTTCATTTTTCGGCCGATTTGATTCGTTTGCTCTTTGATCTTTTAGGTATCTTTCCTAATGTTGTATCTATGTTTGTTAGGAGTCTATTTGCCAAGTTTGGTGTCTCTCTCTCTTTGATCTTTGGATTATCTTCGGCGATAATCAAGGTAAGGACAGTTATTTCATAATTACATAGATTGTTTACTCTCTGGTTTCTACTTTATGAAACTCTGAGTTTATGTACTATTCTTGTACTTTATACTTCTGATATACTATTGTAAGTACAGTAGCACTTCACTTATGTTTTCTTTTTCATTGTTCAAGCTTATATGAATTGCTTATTACTATATTGTTTAATGATTATATCATGACTTTATATTCTCTTTTATATGATGAATCGTTGATTGTGTATGACATGGCTGATCTGAGAATGTGTTTGATTAGGTATGGTATGGGATTGAGAGGTGTCCTTTTGACACTTTTGTCCTTGGACATTACCGGAAATAGTACGAGATGTTTCCGAGGTTGCCCATTGACGCTTTCCCAAATCATTGATTGTCATACCTAGGACTGTCTAGCAGTGTTTGGCTAGGATGTCCCCGTTATATCAGACCCGAATCAGAAGGGTATTGAGACCGAACGACCCGTGGTAGCAATGTGATTCATGGGCGCTCAAGACCGGTAACCAACCCGTGAGAGGACGAGAATCATATTGTGGGGGCCATTTATTGGAGGGTTGCATATGGATAGCTTTGGGCTCATGGGCGCTCAAGACCGGTGAGTTATATCGGTGAGAGGACATGAGAGCTTCCCGTTTACCATATGTGAATAACCAATAGGGTTGATGTGTCACATCCTCCCAGCCGGTACCCTAATTGGCATACCCGAGAGTGTGATCCACAGCCCTAAAGATCAAGTTTAGGAACGATCATATCCATTTCGCACAATAACATAATCAAAAGCGAGAACAATTCATAATGTTCAAGTAATTTATAATAAAAGTCAAGAAAGGATCTCAGAAGGATCACTATAGATTATCAAA
The DNA here is from genome assembly GCF_041222555.1 of Hakea prostrata. Lineage (NCBI taxonomy): Eukaryota > Viridiplantae > Streptophyta > Magnoliopsida > Proteales > Proteaceae > Hakea > Hakea prostrata. The sequence goes on along the minus strand of NC_142608.1, from coordinate 34,477,883 downwards.
GTGCGGAATTAACAAGATACCAAATCAAAAGACAACTAAAGAGTATAGCGGAAATATACCCTACAAACACATGCGGAAGGTAGATCGAAATCTAAATAAAGCTCTAAGCTAATACAAGTAAAGTAAAAGATAAGTCTAGAAGAAACAAAAGAAATCTAATCCACATCTTCAGTCAGCTCTTCTTGCTCTTCAATCTTCATCTTCTTCACCTTGTGCTTCCTCATACATACCGTCAAAGAAATCCGAATCTGTAGAGAAGTCTAACAACAGATTGTACAAAAAAAGGAATGAGTTTCGAAAGAAACTCAGTAAGGCAAGTTAATCCATAATAACATAAATAACATGGAAGCAAACCATAACAAGATGCAATGCAATATGAAATAGATAATGTATGAATGCATCTAACTCTATGTATGCTGGTCTCTATGGTAGACATGCATTAAGTCATAGCACCGTACTTCTTAGGGAAAGTCCGCTCACACCCTCAACCATATAAGATATCTTGGGTTCCCTCAACCATTTAAGATATCTTGGGCAGCTGGTTGGTAATGGGTCCTGCATCCCTCAGGACAAACCATGGCAGGGGGTTAAGTCAACACACTCTCTCACAATCATTTGGCATAAGTACCGGCGCATGTCAGGGAAAAGCCTAGCCCAATGCAAGTCATCTACTCAGTTACATCAACTCAGGTCCAGATACTTCCATTCCTCGTCCCTGATGATCCTTTTCAGTATCCTTTCCACTAGAGTCCTAATAGTCCCTGACTACGGACTCATCAACCCTATTGGTTATCCACATATGGTAAACGGGAAGCTCTCATGTCCCCTCACGGATCATTTCAGCGGTCTTGAGCGCCCATGAGCCCAAGTCTAGCCATATGCAACCCTCCAATAAATGGCCCTCACAATGTGATTCCCGTCCTCTCACAGGTTGGTTACCGGTCTTGAGCGCCCGTGAATCCCCATTGCTACCACGGGTCGTTCGGTCTCAATACCCTTCCGAATCGGGTCTGATATAACGGGGACATCCTAGCCCAACACTGCTAGACAGCCCTAGTATGACATCCATTGATTCGGGAAAGCGTCGATGGGCATCTTCGGAGAACATCCCATACTATTCCCTCCGATGTCCAAGGACAGAAGCGTCAAAAGGACACTTCCCAATCCCAAACCAAACTTAAACAAACACATTCAGATCAGTCATGACATACACAGTCAACACTTCATCATATAAAAGAGAATATAAAATCATGATCCAATCATTTAAATAATATAGAAATAAGCAATTCATATAAGATAAATAATAAAATAAACATAAGCAAGTGCTACTGTTCTCACAGTAGAAAATCAGAAATATAAAGTATAACAACAGTAGGTAAACTCATAGTTTCATAAGGTAAAAACCAGAGAGCATACGATCTATGTAATTAAGGAAATAACTGTCCTTACCTTGATTATCGCCGAAGATGATCCAAATATCAAAGAGAGAGGCTCCAAACTTAGCAAATAAACCCCTAACAATCATAGATATAACATTAGGAAAGATGCCTAAAAGATCAGAGAGAAAACGAATCAAACTGAGTGAAAATTGAAGCTACTGTCTTCATTGGTCGATTGATTAGTCTACTGACCTAGTCGACCAATCAGTCGACCAATCGAGTCAAGACGGGATAGTGAAAACTGTTTTGGCCATAACTTCTTCGTTTGAAGTCGGATTGATCCGAAAATCGAAGGGGAACTTCCTAGGATGTATTATAATCATATAGGAAGATAAAATCATCAAGTCATGGTAAAAAGATGGGTTCTTGATTTAACCCAAGAAACTAGGGTTTTAACCTAATGGTTCCCATAAACAGGTTATGATCACAAGAAGAAAGGGAATGGTTGCAATCAAGAATATAATAAGAAAATCTTGTTTAGGTTAATAAAAACATTTCCCATGAGGTTGATGACCAAATACAACCTAACCCTAATGAAGACATGGGGGAGATCTTAGTCCGAAAATCAATCTCAAAAGGTCTATAACAAAGGGGTTAGGGTTTCATCATACATAACCGATGGCTCTCAATAAAAAAGACTAGGGAGAATAAAGATTCACCCTAGGGTAAAGAATTTACAATCAAGAAAGGTTTTGGGGAGGGTCCAATGAATTAACAGAAATAAAAGGGTTCCCAAATTGGTTAACCTCTCATGAGGGTTACCCAAGAATTTCCCCTCAAAATCTCTCCCTTTTGGCTATGACAATGATCATAGATCTCAAAGGATGGAATGAGATCATGGAATAGATGGTTGCAAGATTGCAGCATCTTCTTCCTGATCTCAATCAAGAACAAGAACGAAGAAAGAATAATTTAGAAATCCTAATTAGGTTAAATATGGATCATGAAGAAAATATAGTATGATCAAGGATAAAGAATTTAAAGATTCATAGGTTACAATTCTAGTAAGGGAAACACATTGGTTGAAGGTTAACAAGATCAAACTAAGGGTTCTTGGTTTGATCCGAGAAGTTAGGGTTTCACCTTTTTTGGCTTGCATGAAAAAGGTTGAGATCACAGGAGGGAGGGAATTGATGATAGGTCAATTACAACAAGAAAAATTAAAGAATATTGAATTTAGACCAACCTCCACATTACCCATGAGGTTTCCCTCATATGGGAGTTACCAAAAAGGTTCTCATGATGACCACACAAAGTTAGGGTTTCAAAGGTTAGGGTTTCAATATTAGGGTTTCAAGAATTCAACTGGCTGGGGTTGAGATCATGATGATGATCATAGATCTCAAGGAACAAGATAAGATCATGGAGTGGATGGTTGCAAGAGTGCATCATCTTCTTCCTGATCTCATCTAAGAACATAATTAAAGAAAGAAAATCAGAGATAGAAGAAAGAGTGAGTAAGATAGAAGAAAGAGTGAGTATACACATACATTTGCTGCAGGAGGATGAAGATTTCTTCAAGTCTTGTGAGGGATCACCAAGGAATGCAAGGGAATTGATTAGATTAGGGTTCTAACTCATTCCAGAGGCTTAGGAGGCATAGGAGGCAGGGTAATCCCGAGATTTGGACTTAAACAGAGCAGCCACGACCTAATTAGCAAAAACAGAACTCATTGGTCGATTGGATTGGTCTACTGGTCCAGTCGACCAATGAGTCGACCAATCAGGACAGCAAGGTTCAAACAGGGATTCGGAGGGCTATACAAGGTCAAATTGAGTGAGGTTTTCTTCTACGGGTCAATCAAGAAGTATAGTTTCTAGAAATACTTTCAGATCAAGCATGGGAGTTCATTAGGTCCACCAACTAAGCTCACCTTCTTCGATGCGCAAGCAGGATTTTCCAGACATAGTTCAGCAACTTCGGACAGGGATTTGGAAGGTTATATGGGGTCAAATTGAGTGGGATTTTCTCCTACAAGTCCATCAAGAAGTCTAGTTTCGGGAAATATATTTAGATTGGGCACAGGAGTTCATTAGGTATTTCAACTAATTCACCCCTCTTCGGTGCGCAGATTCAAAACTAACACTGACAATGCTCTCAAGTGAGGGGGCATCATCGACAATGTCCATGGGCTTGGGTTCCGAAACCAAATCATCAACCAAAAGGGTCTACAAGTAAAAAGCTAAGATCAAATCAAGGTCCAACTTTAAGGTCAAACGTTTAAACTAACCCTTCTTTACCCAAAATAGATAGGGTGCCCTGGCTAGGTTTGGGCTGGATTTCACATGATGAGTCCGTAGTCCGAGAGGGAATACGCTGACTCTAGTGTGAAGGATACCAGAAAGGATCCCGAGAGGGGAGGAATGGACGTATCTGGAGCTGAGTTGATGTAACTAAGTAGATGACTTGCATTGGGCTAGGTTTAAACCCTGACATGCGCCAGTACTTAGACCAATGGTGATGTGAGAGAGCAGTGACTTAACCCCCAACCATGGAATGTCCCGAGGGATTCCGGACCCACTACCAAAAGGCGTTGTGTGATTGACCTACCCAAAGAAGTACGGTGCTATGACTTAAAGCATGTCTGCCAATAGAGACCAGCATACATAGAATTTAGATGCATACATACATTATCTGTTTCATACTGCATTGCATCTTGTTATGATTTGCAGCATGTTATTTATGTTGTTATGAGTTAACTTGCCTTACCGAGTTTCTTTCGAAACTCATTCCTTTTTGTATAATGTTTGTTAGATTATCCTATAGGTACTGACTACTATAAAGGACAATACGATGAAGTGCAAACCGATAAAGCATACTACACGCAAGGTGTTGGCGACAATCAAGATTACTCTGATGATCCCTCGAGCGATCACATTGCATACTATGATCAGATGTAATGTAGAGATGGAACATCTATGTTGGACTAACGAAGTCCACTATTTTGAAGATGTCACCTATAGGATAGAAAACTCTTAAGTTTAGTTTGTCTTTCTTGCTTTTCTTTAGAAATAGTTGTAATTCTTTTTAGACTTATGCACTACATTTCCGCTGTAGCTGTGAAGTGAGTTTCCGCCTCACTCTACTTCTTTTGATGTGATTACATCTGGTATCATTTCCGCACTCTGATTATATTATTTATTCATTTCCTAATTTGGATATTTTGTTTATAATATTAAAACCTTGATTACTTCCTGTTTATGATTATGTTATTGTATATGTGGGAGGATGATTTCCTCGATACTTGATCTTCGGGGCTGTGGATCACACTCTCGAGTATGCCAGTTAGGGTACCGGCTGGAGGGATGTGACACCCATCCTGTTCTTGTTTCTTCTCCATAAAAAATGAAGAAACAAAGGGAGGGATGGTTGGACATTCACTCTCTTATCCTGGCAAAATCCCCAAAAACATATGACATTGCGCCAGCTATTGGGTACGAACATCCCCGGGCACATATGGAAGTGATGCATGATCTCTCGAAATAAGGGTTGAACAGGAAGATGAAAGCCACTCTTAAGGGCATCCTCGTACAAGGCAAACTCCCTGGGCCGAGGAGAGTTTGCCCTTTCTTCAGGGGTCGGTACTCGGAGGATATGATCGGAAGGAACTTCATATTTTTGTTTAATATAATCTAACTGCTCTGCGGTCATTAGTTCATTGATGTATCTGTTCTTCCATGTAAGCTTGATGCATTGCGCATCTGATGGTTAATCCTAAACGGAGTATATCACTGCTGGATCTTTGATCAATTACTCCATGAATGGATGATGCATACTCATTTGACTGTCGGTGATGAGTAACACTGTAAATTCCTTCCTCTTTGTGGGTCTAATGTGGAAGAAATCATTTCTTAGCTGAGGAATACATATTTGGTTGTTCAAGGAAGATTCTTCAGCTTTCAGCTCAACGAGTGTGATGCATAAATTTGGGCTGTCAAAAATAGCAGCCAAACAGGACAGAGACTACAGCCATCCTTAAAGGGCTTAATATGTGATGTACTTCATTTACAGTAATGCATCTCTTGGTCAAAGCTTCTATCATGTAGCATTTCCAGTGATACATTGACATCTTTCCTGTGATCCTTTTTTGCTCTCTTTTATTCTTTTGCTGAAGTTTTGCGATATTATTGAGACGAAAAAGTGTGTTAAAACTTCAATTGTGAATGTTGCCAGTTCTCCCACCTGATACCAGTAATGAACACTCTGCCAATGTTTTAAAAGCTTATCAGAAAGTTGTTCACAGCATCCATTCTTTGATGGTGCTAATCATCAATCCTCTCCCTATCAACAAGAGTATTTGGAACAAAGATTTGAGGAATCTCTATTCCTGCAGAATTGTGCTTGAAACTTTAAACATAGGGCCATCAATCATTTGAAAGTGATACATGGATTTCCTTAACGCTAATTTGAGACCTAAAAGCCTCGAATTTTGCAAGACACCCTCATTATCTACCTTGACCTTATTGGCTGCGCAATAATGAACCAAATACCCAATACTTATATTGGAGCATGACGGATGGATCAGTTTCCTTATTTTCTTAGTCTTGAAAAGATTTAGTACTTTGTAATCACTTGGGCATGTCCTGAAGAGGATGAGAGTTACTGAAGACCTACTGGACCACCTGAGGTTTCCATGTTAAGTATTGACACCCTTACCCACACATTTGATCTGGTAGTTGGTAAGGAATGACCCCCCCCCCTCCCTATACGTAGGAAAAAATGACTACATTTTGTAATAGTCCTAAGGGGTTATAAAAACATGGGAGAAAAGAACGAGCATGAAGTGAGTTCTCTTATCTGAAGGACAAACCTAACAGACACCCTCCATTCTCTTGTGTCCATCATCACTGGAGTCTATTGAAGCTAGTAGAGTTTCCATTGGCCACAAACAGAAATTGAACTAGTTTATAGTTAATTGGGTAAAGCTCACCCACCAAGTGAATGTGTTCCTCACTAACACTGATGAAGCGTTTCGCTGGACATTGAAAGATGAAGCTACAGAGTGGATATGTATGTTGATTGCTTCCAGTTCATGGATGTGGCACTTAGCAAGGATGCTTGAGGGAGGTCCTGAAGATAATAGTTTCCAGTGTAAGAATTGTCACTGATTGCGAGGTCCTTTGTGACATACTTTGATCGGTTTCACATTTACTGGTAAAAAAAATTCTCTCATTTTTATATGTTTATGTTTGACACATTTAATATGTACTCTCATGGTTTAAGGGGATTTACTTGTGTCATCCATTGCCAATAAGGCCTCGTTAAGAACCACAATGTTCTTTCTCCATTAGGTATGACCACCTGTTTGCCCCTTTTTCTCATCCTCCATTTTTCTGTATTGATTAAATGTCATTTATTTTGGTGCTTTTTGAAATGGTTTCAAGCTATTTTATGGCTGTTAAGTTTTGTTGTGACATTGATTAGTAGTCTTTTAGAAAGTGGAAAATATGAAAAAGATTTACACATTTTTAATGCTAATACTCTTCAAGTTTATTGAAGTGTTGCGTTGGACCCAAAAATATGTTTACATAACTTGGATCTTCATTCAATTAAATGGGTTTGGTGTGCACTAAATTGTTAATAATGTGTTGCAATTCACTTTCTTAACATACCACAGAGAAAATATGTTATTTCTTCCCTGTAATTTTTTTATTTATTTTAATGGGTATATATTTGTTCCTGCTATCCATTACTGTTTATAAGATTAGAAAATTCGTACTTTTTCCTGTTGGAATTTTAGAAATTGCTAGTGGTGTATCTTTTGCCTCTTGGGTGTTTAGCGTCTCAATTGCCATCTTTATCTTTTTTTTATCAACCATAACTATAAGGATCTATTTATATTAATATGAAAGGGTAGTTAATTTGGAGTCCAAACTAGAGAGTTTGCTCCTGATATAGGCATATTAAGGAGTACATATATGCCGAGTCAGTATCAAGAGTAACATGTACAGAAAGGAACCAATTTTTGGAGTGCTTATCCATTTGGTGAGTAGAATGCACCGCCTTGCAAAGATGTAGTAGGGATTGGTACTGCCAGTTCTCTAGTGTGTTTGTTTTAAGGATTGTGGATTCAAAGAACAAGTCCCAATGGCCCACATATATGATGATCTCCTGCAAATGAAGGAGTTGATCATAGCTATTGCCCTTAGCTCCTTCAAATCCTACGACAAGATCATCAGTGAGAGATGGGAGATGCACTTAATGTATCATTTGCACTTGGCTAGTGTGTCATTTCTTTGTTGTATACTTTAATTTACAATTTACATTGTTGTAAAGTTATAAATTATAATCAACTAAGCAACTAAATCACTAATCAAATTTTTTATTTTCATAATACAAGCTTATCACCTCAACCCCTAGTACTACTACAAGAATGATCTGGGGCTTAATGTAAGGGTGATGAACACGGTGCAAGAAGTGGTGGAGAAGCACATGCCAGATCCAGTCATGTAGGGGCAATTAATGGAGAGGTGAGAACCTATTCAATTGTTTCTTCAACTTCTTGTATAATTGTATATAGAATACAATAATTGAATAGTTGGTGTATAGATTAGGGAGTTCAAGGATGTCTCTAGAAGTTTTGCAAAGCCTTCTGCAGTTGCAACTATGCACAAAACTAATCTTGGTAAGCAGTCCATTACTATAGGTGGTATTTGATAAATCCATAAGTGATAAAGATTAGAACTTTTAAATTGTGTAAGTATTAAGTATTAAGATATACTTGCCTAATGCATTCTTATATTTGGTTATACAACTGACCGGTGGGTGTTATGTGGAACTAGTTCGCCAAATTTCAGAGACATAGCAATTAAGGTCCTCTCGTAGACTTGCTCATACTTTGGTTGCGAGAGGAACTAGAGCACATTCTCACTCATCCAAAGTAAGGTACGGAACAGATTGGGGAGTAAGGGGCTCGAGGACTTAGTCTATGTGCATTACAACATAAGGTTGAGAGTAGGGCACATACAAGATGACATGGATGATGAAAATCGGGAATAAATCGAGTTGATTGATATATTCCACAAGCCCCCCATAGACGATGAGGATGATGATGTCATATATTAGTGGTTTAGGGATCAAGGTGGCCCAGTGTTGGATGGGCTAGGAGGGTAGCCAGATTGTACTATAGTTGTTGCCATGGGCCCAAATGTTGTGGATGAACACATGTCTTCTAATGAGGGTTAGGCTACTATAGTTGCATCAGTAGGACCAATTGTACCCTTCGTGGAACCACCTGTTCGACTTAAGACACTTGAGGTGAGGTCTAGTAGTGGGAGTTCAAATGATGGCAATGGTGCCATCCCTACAAGTCATTGAGGCATTTAAACTAGTTATGCTGCTGGTGGAACTCAAGCTAGTTAGTAGAGTCACCTCCACCAGGTTCGAGTCATCTGACATATGCAACACAGGATACGGGTCGTGGTTCCCTACTCATATATTCAATAGCAACATGAATAGTAAGAGCAACAATGGTTTTTCACCCACCCCCGATTGACTGTTATCCGAGAGTGTTATTCCTCTAGTATTCGGACATAGCGACATATTAGGATAACATAAACCGATATCCAACATACTACAATAATGAGTTGACTTGGGAGTCGTATGTGGCCACCGTTCAGAATTAGTTGATGGAGTATGCTGAGTGATACCAAGTTACCAACCAGAAACCAGTCATCAGGTGATTCAAATTTCAATATTCAAACTTTTTACTTGTACATGTGCAGTTGTGTTACTTGTGTACAAGTGTACAACTAATGTAGACATGTTACATGTAGTACTCTAAGTCATAACCATTGATTTCAATTGAATATGTGATGATGTGGCTTTATATTTTTATTTATAGGCATGGAGGATAAATGATGTTTTGTGGCAACACAATGTCCCCATAGATCCACGAGGCCAAAGGATCATATGTAGCTACTGTGGAAGAGCCCTCAATGGAGGAAAATGCCGATTCAAGCAACACTTGGTTGTTGGACATTGTGATACACTGACGTGTCGTATTGTCCCTACTCTTGAGAGAGAATATATGGAAGCACACCTCATAGAGATGGAGGGCCGACGTATGGCTCCCAATGTACATCGTGGTTGTGGTGTTGCTGAAGCTGGTGGTTTTGGTGCTAGAGCGGTGTCACATCCACTCAGCCTGTAAATAACCGAGTGTGTGATCCACACCCCCGAACATCAAGTTTTGGGCGATCATATCCCACATAGCACAATAACATAATCAAAAGAAAAAACAAATCATTGTATTAAAGTGAATTAAGAATAATAATCAAGAAATGATCACAGAAGGATTACAAAAGAATATCATAGTGCGAAATAACAAGATACCAATCAAAAGATAACTATAGAATATCATTGGCCCAAATGTTGTGGATGAACAAATGTCTTCTAATGAGGGTTAGCTATTGTAGTCTCATCAATAGGACCAAGTGTACCCTTTGTGGAGCCACCTGTTTGACTTAAGAGGTGAGGTCTAGTAGTGGGAGTTCAGATGATGGCAATAGTGCCATCCCTTCAAATCATTGAGGCAGTTAAGCTAGTTGTGTTGCTGGTGGAAGTCAGGCTAGTTAGTAGAGTCACCTCCACCATGTCTGAGCCATCCGACATTTGCAACACAGGATACGGGCCGTGGTTCCCCTACCCATATATTCAATAGCGACATGAATAGTAAGAGCAACAATGGTTGTTTCACCCACCCATGATTGACGGTTATCCTAGAGTGTTATTCCTCTAGTATTCGGACATAGCGACATATTAGGATAACATAAACCGATATCCGCCATACTACAATGGTGAGTTGACTTGGGAGTCGTATGTGGCCACCGTTCAGAATTAGTTGATGGAGTATGCTAAGTGATACCAAGTTACCAACCAGAAACCAATCATCAGGTGATTCAAATTTCAATATTCAAACTTTTTACTTGTACATGTGCAGTTGTGTTACTTGTGTACAAGTGTACAACTAATGTAGACATGTTACATGTAGTACTCTAAGTCATAACCATTGATTTCAATTGAATATGTGATGATGTGGCTTTATATTTTTATTTATAGGCATGGAGGACAAATGATGTTTTGTGGCAACACAATGTCCCCATAGATCCACGAGGCCAAAGGATCATATGCAGCTACTGTGGAAGAGCCCTCAATGGAGGAAAATGCCGATTCAAGCAACACTTGGTTGGTGGACATTGTGATACACCCATGTGTCGTATTGTCCCTACTCTTGAGAGGGAATATATGGTAGCACACCTCATAGAGATGGAGGGCCGACATATGGTTGCCGATGTACATCGTGGTTGTGGTGTTGCTGAAGCTAGTGGTTTTGGTGCTAAAGCGGTGTCACATCCACTCAGCCGGTAAATAACCGAATGTGTGATCCACACCCCCGAAGATCAAGTTTAGGGCGATCATAGCCCACATAGCATAATAACATAATCAAAAGCAAAAACAAATCATTGTATTAAAGTGAATTAAGAATAATAATCAAGAAATGATCACAGAAAGATCACAAAATAATATCAGAGTGTGAAATAACTAGATACCAATCAAAAGATAACTATAGAATATCATTGGCCCAAATGTTGTAGATGAACAAATGTCATCCAATGAGGGTTAGCTATTGTAGCTGCATCAGTAGGACCAAGTGTACCCTTTGTGGAGCCACCTGTTTGACTTAAGAGGTGAGGTCTAGTAGTGGGAGTTCAAATGATGGCGATGGTGCCATCCCTTCAAATCATTGAGGCAGTTAAGCTAGTTGTGTTGCTGGTGGAAGTCAGGCTAGTTAGTAGAGTCACCTCCACCATGTCTGAGCCATCCGACATTTGCAACACAGGATACGGGCCGTGGTTCCCCTACCCATATATTCAATAGCAACATGAATAGTAAGATCAACAATGGTTGTTTCACCCACCCATGATTGACGGTTATCCTAGAGTGTTATTCCTCTAGCATTCGGACATAGCGACATATTAGGATAACATAAACCGATATCCGCCATACTACAATGGTGAGTTGACTTGGGAGTCGTATGTGGCCACCGTTCAGAATTAGTTGATAGAGTAAGCTAAGTGATACCAAGTTACCAACCAAAAACCAGTCATCAAGTGATTCAATATTCAAACTTTATACTTGTACATGTGCAGTTGTGTTACTTGTGTACAAGTGTACAACTAATGTAGACATGTTACATGTAGTACTCTAAGTCATAACCATTGATTTCAATTGAATATGTGATGATGTGGCTTTATATTTTTATTTATAGGCATGGAGGACAAATGATGTTTTGTGGCAATACAATGTCCCCATAGATCCACGAGGCCAAAGGATCATATGCAGCTACTGTGGAAGAGCCCTCAATGGAGGAAAATGCCGATTCAAGCAACACTTGGTTGGTGGACATTGTGATACACCCATGTGTCGTGTTGTCCCTACTCTTGAGAGGGAATATATGGTAGCACACCTCATAGAGATGGAGGGCCGACATATGGCTGCCAATGTACATCGTGGTTGTGGTGTTGCTAAAGCTAGTGGTCCTGGTGCTAGAGATGGTGGTGGAGCTGATGTTGGAGAGCCTAGCGTTGGTGGTGGAGGAGCTGGAGCTGAGGATCTTGATTGAATTTTTTTCTATTTGATCCCATTTGCTATATTCCCCTTTCATGATTATCTTGTACTCTTGTGAACTTATGACTTATGGATTATGATTTATGACCTACCAAGTTACTAAAACATCTAATGATTGTAAAATTTTGAAGTCATTTAAGTTCTTTGATCAAAGTTCGATGTATTTGATAGTTGTCTAACCTTGCATTTCCCATCCGTATATCATTTCGGTTGTACACATAGGGTTGACTTAGAAGACATACTTAGGGTTATTTTCTCACAAATTCAAGCCCACCAATGTGTTCAAAATACCTTAAAAGGCTAAATACCAAGTTTCAGCCTAATCGGGACCCTAAAACCCACAAAAAAAAGGCCATTGAGTTTACACCAGAAAAATAGTATATCTTGATCGAGATCTCTACCATGATATGTATTGCAATGAAGGTGTCTCTTGTCTGGACAGAAAAAAGATCAGATCATCATGTTTGAACATATGAGTTTTATTAATGAAATCATGACATCTACATCCCATTGTGTCTCTAAACAAAAACCTAAAGGATTTTTTAGTTTATATCAATGGAAAAAGATAGTCCAAGTTGAGTTGACTAGTCATGGATAACAAGACTATCTTACTATGTCCACGTGGAATGATACATGGAAGACCTTAGATGCCCAAATCTTAGGACTTATGTTGAACTCCATGGAGAGAAATATTGTTGACTTAGTTACACATATTGACACAGTGAAGGATTTATGGGATGACTTAGATATCTTGTATCCCAGAAAGAATAATCTTTATTGTATACAAGAATTCTATAGGGCTAATAATAAGGTTAGATATGTGACCCAATATTTTTGTAGACTATAAGAAAATGTATGAAGGGCTGAATTATATTATACACTATAAGAAAATGTATGAAGGGCTGAGTTCTATTATACCTGATATGGAGAGTTTATGATCAGACCGGGTTCATACCTGGTCCGACCCTCGACCCCGGTCAAGACGGAGAAAACCGAATCGCTCCCGAGCGAACCGGATCCGGAAGATGGCTTGCTGAAGAAGAAAGCTTATTCGGCTGCAAGCGTGCCCTAATCTTACGTATGGATTAGGGTAATCACCCTGATGACGGCAGACTCAAACTGACGGCTGCGGATAATCATTATCGAAGGGATAACTATCGCATAACCTAAAGGTTATCTCAGGAGTCCTCTACTAGCCCAAACTAGTAGAAGTCTATCGCTCAACGGATCTCACTGATAAGATCCAACGACTACCCGAAGAAGGCTCAAGTGCATCCAACGAAGGAGATTCGAAGGTACTCTCTATATAAACCTCACTACCATACAAGGTGAGGGGAGGGATCAATCGATCAATAAGAATACTATCTGAGACTCAGGTTCAGATACATACTGATAGACCTAAACTATCAGCGTTCTGCTATCTAGATCACCTTTCCCGTTTCTTCATTCATTAGCTCTGTGCTTCTAGCAGAGCCGTTTGTGATTAAGTTCATCAACTGACTTAGCCTTCGGAGGTGGACTCCCGACCCAGCCGGTCGGGCCACATCTGACGCTTTCGTTTTGCAGGACATCACGTGGAGATCCAAGGGCTGAGCAGATTTTGGACGCATCATTTGGCGCCGTCTGTGGGAAAGACTTGAAAAGCCATGGTGACTACATCAGCAGCCGCTGCACAACGCAATTCCGGTGTTCAGATACCTGGAGTGAATAATCCAGATATTCCCCAGGAAAGCCAATATCCTATCGAAGTGGATGATGGCCAGGGAGGACGTAATCCTCCTCCTGATACAATCCAAGATCAATTGGATCAGGTAAAGATTCAACTCTTGGAGGTGAGCCAAGCACTCCGCGTGCTCACCAGACGAGTGGTTTTACCACAAGAGCCTGATCAACGCGATTCAGGGAGACGTGCATTGCCACGTGACCAGAGAATGGCTGAAGACCGGAATGTTGATCAGAATTTCCGTGAAGGAGACCGAGGACTTCGGAGGATCGATGATCAACTGAGGCGAGGCGATCGGTTCGACAGACCGCAAGAGAGTACAACTGATTCAAATACAAGGTTGGATACAGGGGTAAGAACTCACTCACCCACTGTCAGAAGAACCGTTCGTGATGATCGAGCAGTTCGTGACGAGAGGAAAGCTCGGGAAGGACGGGCTGTTCGTGATGATCAAGTAGCACGGGATGATCGTGTTAATCGAGGTCGTGATCATATTGCTGAAGATCACCCGACCCAGATTGGTCAAGAATTGGCCAACATCAATGAGAAGTTAGGGCAGTTGGCTAAGGGAAGAATAACTGAGGATATTTACTCAGTCATTCGGAAGACTCCTTTTGCTGAGCCAATTGCGGGATATCGGTTTCCCCATAACTTCCGTTTGCCTACCTTCTCAACATTCGATGGCTCCGGAGATCCAACTGCTCACATCGGCTATTACCAACAGACCATGGCAGTTTCAGGTAATTCTGATGAAATTTTATGCAGGGTTTTTGGTTCATCTCTAACTGGAGCGGACAAAAGTGGTTTTCTAACCTCCCCTCTAGAAGGATCGTAAACTTTGACGAATTGGCGCGCCAATTCATAGGGCGATTCCAGAGTGGGATACAGGTCAAGAAAACGGAAGAAACCTTGTTTACTGTCAAACAAGGAAAGAACGAATCGATCAGAGAGTTTCTAAAAAGATTCAACAAAGTGACGATGGAGATAGAAAACTTGGATGAACAAGTAGCCAGAACCGCTCTATTCACAGGACTCACTAACCGGAAACTCCTGGAGTTATTACTACAGGATATACCCACGACTTACGCTGAGTTGGTACAGAGATGCCAGAAGCAGGCTGAAGTCATGGAGATTCTAGATGCGCGCCAAGGAGATAATAAAGTCTCCAATAAGGAACAAAAGGCTCCTGAGCAGAAGCAGAAGCCAAAGAAGAATGTTCGTGATCGGGTTGGAAAATCCCAGCCTTGGCGCCAAAGATCCCCCGGTAGAAGTGAGTACACTCCATTGAATGCTCCTCGGGCTGATATTTTGAATATCCTCAAAAGAAAAAATATTTTAAAGTGGCCGCCTAAAATTCTTTTGAAACCCGGAGAGCAGCAGGATCGGGAAAAGTATTGCCGATTCCACAAGGACTATGGTCATTATACTAATGATTGTCGTCATCTGAAGGCAGATATTGAGAGATTGATATCTCGGGGACATCTGTCCAGTTTTGTTAGCAGGAGAAGGGAGGAGCCACGTGGGCCACGTGCGGCTGCTCCAAAGAGGGATCGTTCGGTTAGTTCAGAACGATCGAGGGAGGCCCCGAAGTCTAAAAAAGGCAAGGAGGTGATTGAAGCTGCTACTCGGTCACCGATCCTTACCATCTTCGGGGGACCAGAGCCCGAATCATTCCGGAGTCTGAAAACAAAATCCAAATTTGTTGGAGCCGAAGAGGCGCAAAAGCGGAAGAAGCCGAATGGTGAAGATTCTATCACCTTTAGCGAAGAAGACGAAAGAGACGTTTGTTTACCTCATGATGATGCTATAGTCATCAAGGTAGAGATTGCACGGCGGGAAGTGCATAGAGTTTTGATTGATACAGGGTCTGCAGCTGACCTAATTTCCTACGAAGTGTATCAAAAATTGAAGGTGGATCAGGGCTTGATGAAACCTTCATCTACACACCTATATGGCTTTGCAGGGTCATCTGCAGTAGCGGAAGGATCGGTTCAGTTGGATTTATCCATTGGAAGTTTTCCTAAGGAAACAATTGTCCGAATCAATTTTTTGGTAGTTCGAGAACTACCAGCCTATAATATGATTCTCGGGCGACCATCTTTATCCAAGATAGGTGCTATTGTTTCGACAAAACACCTGAAGATAAAATTCCCAACTGATATGGGAATTGGTCAAGTCTCCTCTGACCAGAAGATCTCTCGGCAGTGTTATGTTGCCTATTTAAAAGACAAGGAGGGTCCGAGGAAGGTAACTACCCTCCCCATAGAAGTTCGAGATGATCGGGAAGAGACAGAGATGCAAAGGCCCGAACCAGTGGAGAAACTAGAGCGAATCCAGCTGTGTACCGAGGATGCCCAAAAGATTACTTATATCGGGTCTGAACAGCTGGAAGAGTTTAAAGATGAGTTGAAGTTATTTCTTCAATAGAATAAAGATGTATTCGCATGGTCTGCTGAGGATATGCCTGGGATTGATCGGGCCATTGCAGAGCACAAACTCTGGATAGACCCTAAGGCGAAACCAGTGATACAGAAAAGAAGAAATTTCTCTATTGAAAAGTATGAAGCCGTTCGGAGCAAAGTTGAAAAACTTAAGAATTCTGGTTTCATAGAACCAATCGAGTGCCCAACTTGGTTGGCCAACGTGGTGATGGTGAAAAAGGCGAATGGGAAGTGGAGGATGTGTACAGACTACACAGATCTAAACAAAGCTTGCCCAAAAGATTGCTACCCGTTGCCTCGGATTGACCTCTTGATAGATGCGACTGCAGGATATGAAACTTTAAGTTTCATGGATGCCTACTCAGGGTATAATCAGATCCTTATGAATAAGGAGGATGAGAAGTATACGGCTTTCATGACTGATCGTGAGAGCTATTATTACAAGGTCATGCCTTTTGGCCTAAAAAATGCAGGAGCTACATATCAGAGGGCCGTCAACAAGATTTTCAAAGAATTGATAGGAAAGAATGTTGAAGATTATGTTGACGACATGCTAGTGAAAAGCTTTACAAAAGCAAATCACATTGCAGATTCGACTGAGGTTTTCTCAGTACTGAGGAAGCATCAAATGAAGTTAAACCCCGAAAAATGTGCCTTTGGAGTCTCCTCGGGCAAATTTTTGGGTTTCATGGTATCACAGAGGGGAATTGAAGCTAATCCTGCCAAAATACAAGCTCTGATTGATATGGAGGCTCCCAAAACCGTTTGGGATGTACAATGTTTGACAGGGAGAGTTGCTGCTTTAAATCGATTTATCTCCAAGTCTGGAGAAAAATGTTTGCCTTTTTTCAAGGCACTTAAAGACCTGAAGGGCAGTAAGGAAGCAAAGTGGACTGAAGAGTGCCAGAAAGCTTTCCAGGAATTAAAAGAAGCACTTGGACAACCACCGATCCTGTCCAGGCCAGAGAAGGGGGAAATATTACAGCTATATCTAGCGACATCCCTTTCGGCGGTCAATGCAGTACTTGTTCGGGAGAAAGATAAGAAACAGTGGCCGATTTACTATGTAAGCCACGTGTTGCTAGATGCGGAGACGAGATATTCGCAGATTGAGAAGCAGGCTCTGGCTCTCATGATGGCCGCCAGGAAGCTAAGGCCATATTTTCAAGCTCATCCAATTGAGGTATTTACAACTTTTCCTCTTAGTAAAGTTCTTAACAAACCTGATTTGTCTGGAAGGATGGTGTCCTGGTCGGTTGAGCTCAGTGAGTTCCAAGTGAGCTTTAAGCCCAGAACTGCAATCAAGGCTCAGGCATTAGCCGACTTTGTAGTAGAAACTACTGCACCAGTGGAACCCACCATTGAGGATCCCATTATACCAACCACTTGGGAGGTATATGTGGATGGTTCGAGTAATAAAGATGGAGCAGGCGCTGGAATTCTATTAAAAAGTCCAGCAGGATTTATTATTCGATATGCTTTGAGATTCGCATTTGATGCAAGTAATAACGAAGCGGAATATGAGGCCCTGATAGCAGGACTTCGGTTGTCAAAAGCATTAGCTATTGCAGATGTTACTATTTATAGTGACTCTCAGCTTATAGTCAACCAAGTCCAGGGGGAGTATGGTGTTAAAGAACCGCGCTTGCAAAAATATCGGGAGATAGTGCAGGCATTTCGGAACCAATTTCGAAGTTTGAAGATATCTCAGATTTCGAGGAATGAAAATTCAGTGGCAGATGAGCTATCCCGACTAGCCAATGCCAAGGAAAAGAATCTAGACCCTTCGGTCTACATTGAAGAGATAACTTTTCCAAGTTATCATGAGAAAGAAATTTCTTATGTTGAAGCAGAACGTTGCTGGATGGATCCAATAATCGAATATCTAAGGGATGACAAATTACCCGAGGATCCAGTAGAGGCAAGGTTGATCAAGATTCGATCAGCTAGATTTGTCATTCAGAATGGGAGACTATACAAAAGATCTTATGCTGGACCCCTTATGAGATGTATAGGCCCCGAAGGAGCAAAATCAGCTTTGGCTGAAGTTCATGAAGGAATTTGTGGAGCTCACATGGGTGGCAGAGCCCTGGCCCACAAAATTCTAAGACTTGGGTTATATTGGCCTAAGATTCAAGAAGCTGCTATGGACTACGTTCGTCGATGTAGTAACTGTCAAATTCATGCTACAGTATCGAAGCGCCCGGCGGAAACTATGACTTCAATTCTAAATCCCATTCCCTTTGCAATGTGGGGAATTGATATCATGGGCAAATTCACCAAGGCATCAGGCGGACGGGAATATCTTATAGTAGCAATTGATTACTTCACAAAATGGGTAGAAGCCAGTGCACTAGCGACAATTACTGAGAAAAAAGTGGAGAAATTTGTGCTTGAATCAATCATATATCGCTTTGGGATACCAAAGATTATTGTCACTGACCATGGTACTCAGTTCGACTGTCCACAATCTGAGCAATTCTGTGGAACATATATGATCGAGCATCGTATGTCCTCAGTGGCATACCCCCAAAGCAATGGCCAGGTAGAGGTTACTAACCGAACGCTACTGGAAGGAATAAAGAGAAGACTCGAAGCTGACAAAGCTTCTTGGGTCGAAGAACTACATAATGTACTGTGGGCTTATAGAACTACGGTTCGAACACCTACAGGAGAAACTCCATTCAGGTTGGCATATGGATCCGAAGCATTGGCACCAGTGGAGATAATGGCGGGGACATTACGGGATCGTGAGTTCGAGGAAAAAGCAAATGAACAAGGACTGCTTGATAGTCTTGATTTGTTGGACGAAGTTCGGGCAAAGGCAATAGCACGAACTCAACATTATCAAAGAAGGATAGCGTCTCATTATAATACTCGAGTGAAGAATCGTCGGTACTTAGCCGGAGATCTGGTGTTGAGAAACACCCTAGCTTCCGACCAGCGTCACCAAAGAAAGTTGGACCCTTCCTGGGAAGGACCTTATATGGTTGTGAAACCGGTCGGTTCAGGAGCTTACAGGCTGAAGAACATCGATTCCCAGAAAGAGTTGGATCGTTCGTGGAATGCTAGGCATCTCAAAAAGTTTTATCCTTGAGGATGATTTCAATTTTGTTCGCGATGTAATCATTTTCAACTCAATCAATGCAATTTTTGGCTTTCAACAAACTATCTTTTGGTTGGGGGGCATCATACACCACATTCAAGAACAAGATCCAACTATAAGGCATCGGATGAAAATTCGCATGGGTCCTTCAACACTTCAACACTTATGGAAATTTTTCGAACTTCCTTAAGTATAAGGCATCGGTTTAAAACCCGAGTGAGTTCCTTCGAGACTTATTGAATTTTTGAATTATCCTTAAGTATAAGGCATCGGTTTAAAACCCGAGTGAGTTCCTTCTCAGACTTATTGTATTTCCCCGGAAATCCTTAAGTATAAGGCATCGGTTTAAAACCCGAGTGAGTTCCTTGTATTTCTCCGGAAATCCTTAAGTAAAGGCATCGGTTTAAAACCCGAGTGAGTTCCTTCTCAGACTTATTGTATTTCTCCGGAAATCCTTAAGTATAAGGCATCGGTTTAAAACCCGAGTGAGTTCCTTCTCAGACTTATTGTATTTCTCCGGAAATCCTTAAGTAAAGGCATTGTTTCAGACAACTAAGACCTAATACAACGGCAATTCAAGTGGCTAGCAAAGTTCAAGATAAAGTAATTTCTTATTTCTTCAAAAGATCCAAAGAGGCCAGTATCAAAACAATTACAAGAGCTGGATACAATCTCTGATCAAAGAAGAAAGTCATTACAGGTGACTGTTAACAAGTTATACAAGATCGATGCGACTTTGCTAGAACAAACATATGAATCAACCATTGGTGGGGATACAAGGAAAAGAAGAGAAGAAATGAGGATTACAAAAATATTTCGGTATGCAGAAAATCCTCCGCAATTTCATACTCTTTGTCCAGCTTGTCCAGGAGAAGAATGGTCCTCGACCAAACTCGCATTCAGTACAAGCTCGTCATAATTGACTTTTTCCAGCGGAGAATAAACAGGAGAATCTTCCAGATATTGCATAATATCTGGATCGGAAGGTGGAGGATCAATCTTATCCTTGGTCCAGTCGGGAGGAGGAATACCCAGGTCGGTAAATACTTCAGGATGGCAAACAGCACTGTAGGGAGTCGTATCAAAATGAGGATCTTTCCTTAATATTGATTCCCATACTTCGTTCTCACCATCCCGATATGCCTGCAAGTTATAAGCATTCAGCATATCAACAAAAGGCTTACTGTGTAAATACTTGAAGACGCAGGCTCTGCGAACATCAGTTGGAAGGGATTCGGGCAAAGGAACGACAGCTTGCCTTTCGGGTAACGTTTCAGATCCTTTGGCTCCTGACTTTCCAACTGTTCGCTCCAGTCGCCGGATCTTCTCCCTGGCATCATCCAAGTCCGACCGAAGACGACCAATCATCGAATTTTTTTCTCCTGCCACCTCCCAAGCTAGATTCCGAAGGCGAGCAATCTCAACATCTTTAGCTTCAGAGATTTCCCGAAGCCTAGAAACTTCATTGCTCAACCTACTGAGTCTAGTAACTGCTTCCACTTGGTTGTGGAAGTTACCAGTAAGACTCCTGCAAACAACTTCCGAGTTAGCGAGGAGCAGAAAAGTAATTTTTCAAAATCAGAGGATAATGAAGAAAGACTTACATCACCAGTGACTTCGTAAAGACTTCATCTGGAAGTTTGGAAAGAACTGCGCTCTCAGAAGTCATTCGAGCAGCAGTACACCATTCCAACGCTCTGTCAAACTCGTTTGACACTAATTCAGGTGAAGGATGAGAAGGATGAACTACACCAAGCAAAGGATGAGCTTCATCACTTGTCACCCGACGGCGCTTCCTAGTGGCAAAATCCTCCAACTCAGAAGGAGAGGAGGAGGATGCCAAACAAGCACTAGAGTTAGAAATAGGAGCAGCACCTGCTGGGACCACACCTTCATCAGACGCCAACATAGTTGCCTCGGATGCCCGAAGAGTCTCCTTCGGGGGGTGCACCAACAGGTTCACCAACAGGCTCACCAGCAGGAGCGCCGGCAGCACCATCGGCAACGGAGTGATCAAGATCTTCCTGGGAAAGACGAGCGATCACTTCGGGCAAAGGAGGCGCAGGGACGGCATCAATAGAAGCTGCAGGAATCTGACTTGAAGATTCACCGCCAGCAGTCGCCTTACGCTTGGAGGATTCACTAGCTGAAACCACCGCACTGGCCCCAACCACCACCGACGGAACGCTTTTCTTGCAAGATTTAGCTCTAATAAAGTTCGGGTTGATCTTGGGAGCCACTATGCAAAACAACAAAAAAACCAGCCGTATCAGTACAGAAATAAACGACAGCAACAATGGGGAAACCCTAGTTTTCTACAGCTTCTGACAAACCAACAAACTAAACCCCAAGTATAACTACTGTGCAGTTTACTCAGGGGGGAAGTGGGGAAAGAGATGAGTAATCAAAAAACTCACTTGTTCAGAAATGGATAGAGCTGTCGTTGGAGTACGAGGAATACGGAAGCAGGCCGAAGGACGAAAGGTTGCTTTGGCACTTTAGCAAATCTATCTTGCAGAAGTCAGGATAGATGGAGAGTACCCACGAAGGCTTTAAATAGCCTAAGGTATAAGACGACGGTTGAAGGCTAAGGACAACCGATGACCCAGATCGAAATGACGCTTCGAAATCCGCAAAAAGCAAGATCAACGGTCGAAGGGATGCCACATGGAAACATGTGGAAGCGAGCACCTGATGCAGAGATACCTCCAATCGTCGCACTGCCATTAAAATAATGGATGTATTTCCGATTCATTGGAAACAGTGAATGGTATACAAAAGCAGGAAAACGTTTGAACTTCGCAGAAGGGAAACGTGCGGACTTTGCAATAAATGAAGTAGTGGGGAAGATTAACGCATCTTCACAATATTTCTACAAGATTATTATTCGGCGAGGAATGAAAAGTTAAGTGATAAGTTTTATCATTAATACTTTGATATTCAAGGCAAGATTTCGGCAGGAGACGGGGAAATTTTGAGGCCAACATGAAAAAAGAAATGTCTATTCATTAAATTGAGGGTAAATCTTTACAAAAGAACAACTCCCTAAGCCTTTTCTTCATTGTTGCCCGAGGGACCCTGGTCGGGAGGACTTTTCTCAGGACCATGAGAAGAGCCTTCCTCAAGAGTGGCATCGGCTGAATCCTCTACAACAACAACTTGAGACTCGGCTTGTGATTTCTCCTCTGGAAGTGCCGGCTCGTCATTCAGATATGCCTCACATTGAGGGTCAGCTGGAAAAGGATCATCTTCTCCCTGAGCCCAGTCCGGGAGATCCATACCAACTTTCCCGAAGACCTCTTGGTGGCATACCTCACGAAAAGGAGCAGTGTCGAAGTCAGGGATCGTTCCAAGGATCTGCTCCCAAACGTCGTTCTGCCCCATGCGATAAGCTTGAATGTTGTAGAAACCTAGCAACTCGGAGAAAGGTACGCTGTTCAGGTATTTCCGAATGCACTCCTTCCGAAGCTCTGGCTTTATATGCTCAGGCTTGCTAGGGATCGCCAACTTCAGATGTTCTTCGAGCTCCCTACTTTTGATTTCAAGGCTGTCACCAAACAACGTGGCAGCTGCCTTTTGCTTCCTGGCCTTGCGCTCGGCAGCAGAGACACGAATTTTCGAAGCTTCAAGGGCTTCCTTGAGGGAGATCACTTCTTCCTCATGCTTTTTCTGCAGCTCCACGGTAGCTGCAGTCAGCTGGTCTATTTCAGAATTGGCCTTGGCCAATTTCTCTTCACAAGTTTGCAGCAAGGAGTTGGTGCGACCAACCCGGCTCAATGCTTCCATGTGTTGATAAAAGCTCAACACAGCATTCCTGGGAAGACGGAAGATATCAGAAGAAGTCATAAGAAATTATGAAAACATAAGTAAGCAAGAAGACCGGTACCTTGTAGATTAACTAACAAGGGAGGTGTCATCCAGGGCTTCAAACTCCTGGCGATCAGAAGGAGCAAGACTGAGGGAGCTCCATTCTGCAGCTTTCTCAGGATCCCGAATGACCCTGTCGGTCATCTTCAGGGTCCACTGGGGGATGAAGACCTCCTCACCATCCGTCGAAGCTTTGGATTTTTTATTTGAGGGAGCATCAATTGTGTCATGCCTCCTCTTGGTTCGGGCGGAGGAAGAGACATTAGCCCTCTCCACCATTGGTTTCTTCCCTTTAGCCGAAGCATCAGCTACAGGCCTGATATTCCTGATACCCCTATAAGAGGGGTCGGGAGAGGGAAGAGAAGCCTCTTGATCTACGGTCAAGACCCTGGGCGATCGTTGCTCGGCTGTCACAACGGCCCTAGCGGCCTTCACCCGCAGGCTTTCAGGGTTCGTTCTGGGAGGCACTGCAAAGAAGAAGGACAAGAATCAGAATTCAAAACATATCACCTCAGTCAAATCAAAGGATGATGGTTAGAAGCTCACAATGAGCCAAGCCCCAGTACTGAAGGATGGAGTTATACTCCACTTCATATCCATGTATCTCTTGATACCACGGAATGGATTTGATCTTCTTGATGGCCGCCTCGTCTTCTCTGGATAAGGGAAGGCCCCGGTTACTCTCGGACGAAGAAGTAAACCTCCTCCAGGTAGTTGGGAAGTTAAGATCTGATGGAGGCGCTCGACAGAAAAAGTATCGTTCGCGCCATCTTTTGTGGTTAGAAGGGCAAGTTCCTTTGACAAGGATGCTGCCCCTCCAATCAAGTTCAGCCTTATTGCGTTTGGAAAGAAAGACCCATCCGGGAGGATGGGAGATAGAAAGAACATGAAAATGTACAAAAAGAGAAAGAGATGGCGTAATGCCAAGCTCAAAACACAAACTCAAGAAGCTGACGATGAGACGCCAGCTATTGGGGAGGAGCATCCCGGGACAAATGTTCCAGTGATTCAAAACTGCGGAGAACAAAGGATTAAAAAAGGGAAAGCGAACCCCGCTTTCAAAGTGCATCTATATACAGAGAAAATTCACCCGAAAGGGATGAATCAACCCTCTCATCAGGATGGGGAGCCCTAACCTGATATGAGGAAGGAAGATCAAAATCTTGGACAGATGAAAGAAGGGTTTCTCCATTGTAAATGGAAGGAACAGAGCCAGGTCCACCATTGGACCCGGAGGTTTGAGGCTGCCTACAAGACTCGACAATCTTGGAAGATCCAGACTCGAGAAGGACAGGAGAAGTTTCGGTTTTTCTTTCAAAACCTTTTTGAGAAACTTCAGCGAACTCCTGCCAGAGGACGGTTAGGGTTTTGTTATCACTATCGGACTGTTCGGGAGCAGGAGAAGCAAAAGCATCACTGCTATCACCAACATGGGGTACTAAAGAAGCCCTATCGTCCGCCATTACTCGTTTCAGTAAACTACAAAAAGAAAAGACCAGTAAACTTACTGATTCAAGTGAGACGGAAGCTTGAGAGCAGGAAGGCGCGAAGCAGACAACAAAGGTTCAAATTCCAGACAGGAAGAATGAAACCTACGAAGACAACGAACCGCTTTTAAAACTCCCGCACGAGTGTTCGGGAATCTGAACGATCGAGATTGATTCAAAATCAACGATCAAGATTGAAAGACGTTTTGAAAGTTTGAACTCACGAATCCGAAATAGGCGTTCGGAAACCGTCGCTTGGATGACGTGAGCCACGACAGATCAACTGCAACGAGACATATGGCCTTACACTCACAGCGCTCGAGGAAAAGTGACCACCGCATTAAATGTGATATGACATTTAATGAAGCACGCAGAGATCATCACCTGACGACGAACCCAGTTAAAAACCAAGCCCTCGGGATCGACCGAACGCTTGGTCTGGGGGGCTCGTGATATGGAGAGTTTATGATCAGACCGGGTTCATACCTGGTCCGACCCTCGACCCCGGTCGAGACGGAGAAAACCGAATCGCTCCCGAGCGAACCGGATCCGGAAGATGGCTTGCTGAAGAAGAAAGCTTATTCGGCTGCAAGCGTGCCCTAATCTTACTTATGGATTAGGGTAATCACCCTGATGACGGCAGACTCAAACTGACGGCTGCGGATAATCATTATCGAAGGGATAACTATCGCATAACCTAAAGGTTATCTCAGGAGTCCTCTACTAGCCCAAACTAGTAGAAGTCTATCGCTCAACAGATCTCACTGATAAGATCCAACGACTACCCGAAGAAGGCTCAAGTGCATCCAACGAAGGAGATTCGAAGGTACACTCTATATAAACCTCACTACCATACAAGGTGAGGGGAGGGATCAATCGATCAATAAGAATACTATATGAGACTCAGGTTCAGATACATACTGATAGACCTAAACTATCAGCGTTCTGCTATCTAGATCACCTTTCCCGTTTCTTCATTCATTAGCTCTGTGCTTCTAGCAGAGCCGTTTGTGATTAAGTTCATCAACTGACTTAGCCTTCGGAGGTGGACTCCCGACCCCAGCGGTCGGGCCACATCTGACGCTTTCATTTTGCAGGACATCACGTGGAGATCCAAGGGCTGAGCAGATTTTGGACGCATAAATACCTATTTCATCGGATGTTGTTGTGATGTAAAATCAACTAGAACAACTTGTAGTTATGGGTTTATTGGGAGGACTTGGGAAGGAATTTGACATAGTTAAAGCACAATTTTAGGAAGAGGTAAGTTATCCTCTATCTAAAACATTTTTCAATGTACTCTTTGTGTCCAAAGAAAACACAGATGAGTCTAGTTCCTTCAACAATGCTGCATTGGCAACTTTCACTCCAAACCGTGGCTTTAGTGGTGGATCAACCTTTAGAGGGACTCGTGGGCATGGGAATGGAGGATCAGGTAGAAACCCCAATACTCGAGGATCCACTAAAACTACTGGGAATGTCAAGAGTTGTCATCATTGTGGAAAACCACAAGATATACAAAAATTTTGTTGAAAGCTTCATAGCAAGCCAACTCAAGTTGCTAACACTACATCGTCAAAGTCATCCACTGCTGCCACTCCACAATTAGAAGGGAAGACTATGAAAATAACTGATGAATATGCCCCCTTCTCCCAGTTTTAGGCACTTCAGTCTCCACCTTTGTCAAGACAATTAGTGGTACAACATGTGTTTTTACATCTTGTCCCTGGATCATTGACTCAAGGGCATCTGATCATATGATTGATGTTTAAACTTTTTATCCTTTTTCTCATCCCCTTCCATTGTAACCCTTGCTAATGGTACCCATGCCAATGTTAAAGGGATGAAAACTGACAGTCTCACCCCCCCCCCTTTTAATCCCTGTCTTTTGTTTTGTATTTACCTAAAATTTTCTTTTAAATTATTGTCTTTTTACAAATTAACCACCAACTACAATTGGTCTATGCTTTTCTTTCTTGGTTATTGTGTTTCAAGATCTTACGATGAAGAGGACACTTGATAGAGGCAATGGGTTAGGAGGGCCTCAGTTTGATACATGTTTGATGGTATTCCGTTGGTAGCTTACTCAAGCGCGTCTAACCCTCACCAAATTCCCTGCCATCTAGGCCATCCTTCATTAAATACTTAGAAAATTTTGGATAACCAATTTAGTTTTGTTTCTTCTTTGCCTTGTGAGTTATGTCAGTTTGGGAAGCTTCATCGTGTGAGCTATCACCTTCGAGTTAATGATTGAGTGGACAAACCTTTTATTTCTTATTCATTTTGATATGTGGGGACCATGTCCTATTATTTCCATTCTAAGCTTTTAGTATTTTGTTACTTTTATAGATGATTATTCTAGAGTAACTCGGATATATTTGATGAAAAATCATTCTGAATTGTTTAACATTTTTTTGTGATTTTGTGATTGAAATTTCTATACAATTTGGAGTTTCCTATTAAAATTCTCCGGAGTGACATGCAAAAGAACATTTTCCTCTCCATTTAATACATTAATGACATTACATGGCATTCTTCACCAATCCCAACAAAATGGTGTGGCAAAACGAAAGAATTGCCACCTGATGGAAGTAACCCGCTCTTTACTATTTGGAATGTGGTTCCTCAAACCTTTTGGGGCTGATGTTGTCCTAACTGCTTGTCACCTTATTAACCGAATGCCCTCATTTGTTTGAAAGTGGTAACCCATATTCCTTATAGTTTCCTATAAGACCTTTGCATGAGTTGCCTTCTTATGTTTTTGGGGGTATCTATTTTATTCAGTTGCACCGACCTGGATTGTCTAAGCTTGATCCAAAAGCCTTAATTTTATGTTTGTCGGGTAATCCCCGACTCATAAGGGGTATCGTTTTTATTTATTTGAATTTCAAAAATACTTTATTATGGCTGATATTTCATTTTTTTTTAATTTGTTCCTTATTCTCCCTATGCATTTTTGTTCAATGGATGTGGAACTCCCTGTAATTATTTCCCCTCCTGTTACAATCCAGCCATCGCTTCCACTCATCCAAACAGAGATCACAATTGTGTATCGGCAACATCCAATGACATCTAAGGACCCTCCTACTCATGTGGCTTCTTTAACTTTGTCGCCTCCACCCCGTGGATCTTGCAATAAGTCGCCTATTTCTGACCTTGATGTTCTAATTGCTCCTCGCAAAGGCACACCGAGTTGTGTTCAATATCCCATCTCTAGTTGTGATTCTTACATTAATACTTCTCCTACTTTTCGTTTTTATTTTATTTTATTTTATTTTATCTACCATTGAGACTCACCCCCTTCATAAGACCTTGTTTAAAGCCTTGAAAAGTCCTAGGTGGACAATGTGATGACTGAGGAGTTGGCAACCCTAGAAGAAAATCATACTTGGGACCTTGTTCCTTTGCCTCCTAAGAAAGCTACTATTGGATGTCGTTGGGTGTTCGCAATGAAAGTAAATCTTGATCACACACTTGCTAGATTAAAGGCTAGACTCGTAGCAAAAGGTTATGCTCAAGTGTGTGAAGTATACTATTTGGATACTTTTTCTCCCATTAAAAGCTTAGCTCTGTTTGGTTTCCAATATCCATAGCTATTACATATCACTGGCCCCATGTTTCAGCTAGATATGAAGAATGCATTCCTTAATGGGGAACTCCATAAAGATGTATATATGGGGCAATTTTCAAGGTTTGTTTATCAGGGGAAGAATGGTTTGGTGTGTCATTTGAAAAAGTCATTATATGTGTTGAAATTGTCCCCATGTGCATGGTTTGGCCATTTACTTCAATTGTAACAGAGTTTGGTTTGACTCGATGCGAGAGTGATCACTTGGTGTTCTACGGTCAATCTACTGCAGGGAGGATATTCTTTGTTGTGTATGTGGATAATATAATTATTACTGGAGATGACTTAACCTATATTGATGCGTTAAAAATGTATCTACAAAAAAAAATTTAGAATAAGGATTTGGAAAAACTTAAGTATTTCTTGGGGATTGAAGTGGTTCAGTCTAAGAAGGAAAGTCTTTTGGTCCCAACATAAATATGTGAGTACTTATTATCTTAAACATGAATGCTTGGCTCAAAGTCTTTGAATACTCTTATGGATCCAAATATAAAACTTATGCCTGAAAACAGTGATGTCATTGACGATCTAGATAAGTATCGAAGATTGGTTGGAAAGATGTGACTTGACTTAACATTGCTTTTCCAGTCAGTGTTATGAGTCAATTCTTGTGTAACCCTCGTACCACTCATTTTGATGCAATTGCACACATATTAAGATACCTTAAGAGAGCTCCTGAATGTGAGCTCCTTTATATAGATCATGGTCACAGAAGAGTAGAAGGATTTTCATATGCAACTTGGGCCGAGTTTATTGATTGATAAAAGGTCTACCACAGGCTATTGTACCTTTATTGGAGGAATTCTTGTGTGTTGGAAAAGAAGCAAATAGCGGTTTCTTGATCCAATGTAGGGTTAGAGTATAAAGCCTTTGCACTTGTCACTTGTGAGCTGATGCGGATCAAACAACTTGTAGGTGAGCTTGGTTTTATTTATGAGCTTTTTACGTTTCTATGCGATGACAATAAAGCAGCTATTCACATAGCATCATATCTTTCATGAGCGTACAAAGCATATAAATATTGATCGTCATTTTGTCCAAGAGAAGCTTCAATAGGGATTAATTTCCACTTGTCAAATGTGAATTGGAAAACAATTAGTTGACTTATTTACAATGGGCAAAAAGAGTGAGGTATTTTTGTAACAAGCTGGGAATGTTTGATGTTTATTCTCCAACTTGAAGGGGAGTGTTAGGAGGCATATTGAGAAACAAAAGTAGGGCTCGAGATTTAACACTAGGTGCTATGCCGGTTTGAATCCATAGGACTCTTATTTGTTTTGGATTGTAATTAGGAGATAATATTATAAATATAGAAGTAATTGTTATGGAGTTCCTCACTCGATTGAGGCTCTTCTCTTTCTCTATTTTTATACCATAATTTACACGTGAAAGAAACCATTATCTAATTCTATAGGTGACCCACCCCACCGCACCCCACCCCCTCTTTTATTTGGCTAGAACACGTTGCATGTGAAGCAACATGCTTTTTCAAGTGTGTTACCTAATGTTCGTAATTTGAGACCATCATGTATTTACAAGTGGGTGATCCGTCCTCTGTGCAAACCATGTCAAAACCCTTTCTCTTCTTCTCCATCTCGATGATGGGCATGTCCTTGAGGTCCCACATTAGACTTCGGGATGATAATTTGAATCATAGGGCTTATAAATATAACAGGATATATATATATATATATATATATATATATATATATATATATATATATATATATATATATATATATATATATATATATATATATATATAGATATATAAACATAATAGTTTGCAAACATAAAGCTACATATGTGATTTGTTTATCAATAAGTAACAATAGATAATGTTGAATTTTTCTGAGTTCGTCTAAAGAGAACAATGGCCTCCCAATTACACTAGAAAGTCCAGAGGGTTCATTCGTAAAACCCAGTACTTCTATCTCCTACCATTGCACCTTCATATTTGTCTCCTGATATTTCTTTCTACTTGGTCTTTAATTTATTCGTCCACCTAACAATGTGGCTGAAGATCAAGACATCACGCTATAGTCATTCTATAAAGCAACTGCGCAAAGCTTGATGCATGAACTCACTCAGATATGACGTTTGGCCTTATTGTACTAGCAAGACCTCTATTGTGATAAGTCTTTTCTCAAGGAGATCTTCAATAAATTTCAATCCCATTGACCAACAAAACTTGACAGACACAAAAAATAAAGCAAGTGCAGAATCAGAAATGTCAACATTAGAATGAACCTCAGGCAGATATTTTTTAACATTCCAAACATCCTTCAAAGTGATATTTCAATTTCCCTCAAGAACAAGGAACCTGCTCAGGCATACAATATCCATAATTGAGTGTATTTACACCACCTAGCATCTCCATCTAACAGGGACAGTATTGATGAACAAAATTTACTCATCATCAATGATTTTCCTACTATACCCTAACAAAAAAGAGACAAAAGAATACTTCCATGTACTCCAAAAATAGTTACCATGCAGTAAAAAGAGTCTCATCCCAAGCTGCAAACCTGTATCATCCTTGTCTTTGCAAATTACACTGTGAAAGATGCTTTGTAATCTCATCCCAAGCTGCAATACAGATTATGCAGATTATACGTTTCCTAGTTAGGTTGAACCATAAACCAAACAAAATATATTATTACCTGGGATACTTTGAAAATCAGGCTCTATTCCATTTCCATTGATGTCCATGCGCTTTGGTGTGACATACTTCCCAACAGTGACAACAACACCAGATCCATCATGGAGTTCAAAAACAGACTGAATCAGACCCTGTTAATTTAACAAATTGGAGAAGTTAAATAACTACAATGGACTTGAATTCCATCAGCGACACCAGACCCTGGCTCCTATGTTAATCAATCAACTCAACCAGCACAATGAATGGCGGTCCCATTCCTTTCCTAGGATATAGCCTCGAAATTATATATATTTCAATGCTTTCAGATCCTCATATATCACAATGATGTAGGACAGCCCTAGGAACTAGGGTATTCTACAATGAACAGGATCCAAAGCTAACAAAGACACTAGGAGGGGTTAGGGGAGGGGATTGCACAGCACTTACACTCTACCAGCAAAGATGTCTATGATATGATTTTACCCAGCAATAAGGAATATAAGAAAAATAGAAGTATCATAAAGACTAAAAGGAAACAAATTAGATTTCATGTATAATTAATCCACACACAGATTAGAGGCATTACGTTCAAGGTAACAAAAATTACAGCAGGTTATAATGATTAATTTTCCATTCAATAGAGGATAAAATATTACATCCAATGTATTAAGTCTAATCCCACCCCAACTAACACTCATGACTACCCAAGCACCAAAAGAAAACAAAATACAAAGGTTGCAATGATGTCCAGCAGCCTAAGTACTAACAGAACAGCAAGGGTTTTACTATAAAGGAAAGCAAGGTGGATAGAAGCAACAAGGTAGAACAACAGAAAACAGTACTGCCGCAAGGATTAACTGTGGAGGAGAGAAAATAAGAAAGCAAGGATTGGAAAATAAAAATAATTTGCAGAAAATAATTCTGCTACTACTAAGAGGGCCAGGAAAGGAGAAGAAGAGATGCAGAAGAAAGAGTAAACAAGAAGACACAGCAGGGAAGGGTCTGTTGACAGGTTGAGAAAGAAAGAGCAGCAGGGGAAACCAGAAAAAAACCAGTGCAGGAAAATTACTGCTGTGAGGGTGTGGAAGATGAAAAAGAAAAAATTACTGGGGAAAGGAGAACAGGATTTAGGAGAAAAAACATTAGGACTAGCAAGAACAAGGGGTAAGGGAATTTTCCAGGCAAGAACCAGCAAAGAAAAAAGAAAAGAAGCACTTACTGATGGGGATGAGAAGAGGAACTTCTGCCAGAAAGAGAGAGGGCTGCAGTTATGTTCTAAGTTTCTTTTTTTTTCTGATTTTTTTTTCTTCCAATGATTGAACTTTGGTAACTCCGCCAGTGTTTTGCTGCCGGTCCCAAGCCCGGATAAAAGAGGAGAGTTGGTGTGTCAGGTCGGCAGCTGGCATCAGAAAAAATCTAGCCAAACCCTTTTCATGGATTCGACCTTATATGATAAACGCTATGCTAGGTTGTCCCCCGACAAAGGAAGCGACGAGCTCCACTATGGCCCAGGTGTAGTGATAAGTGGGCAAGGGTTAGCTAGGGCATCCCCTGTAAGCAACGCGTCGCATCGGCACCCAGATGCGGTGATAAGTAGGCAAGGGTTCCTGCGCTGTAGACAAATGCGGGTAAAGAAGCTAGTCCAAAAGTGTAGGATTATATTGGCATCTTGGAACATAGGATCGTTAACAGGTAAGAGCTTAGAATTGATAGATGTTATAAGGGAAAAAATTATTAATAAAGCTTGCATTCAAGAGACCAGATGGAAGGGTAAAAAAGCTAAAGAGTTGGGGACTTTAAACTTCAGTATATTGGGGATAAAATTAATAAAATGGAGTAGGTACAATAGTAGATAAAGATTTTAAAAATGATGTGGTTGATGTTAAAAGAGTGAGTGATAGGATTATTGCTATCAAGCTTGTAATGGAGAAAGAGTTTGTAAATATAATTTGTGCATATGCACCTCAAGTAGGATTGGATAAAAGTCTAAAGCTAGAATTTTGGGAAAATATGGATGAATTCATGCAAGGAATCGTCAAGGAGAAAAGATTATCATAGGAGGTGATCTAAATTGACATATTGGAAAAAATCAAAGAGGCAATGAGAGTGTACATGGAGGATATGATTTTGGAGAGAGGAATGAGGAAGGGATCTTAATTTTAGATTTTGTCGTTGCTTTTGGTCTATCTATTGTAAATACTTACTTCAAAAAGAGAGGCATTTAATTACTTTAAAAGTGGATATCATAGAAGCCAAATAGATTACTTCCTAACAAGAAGGGCTGATAGGTTGTTGTGCAAGGATTGCAAAGTGATACCAGGGGTAAGCTTAATTGCACAACATAGACTTGTGGTCATGGATATGTGTCTAACCCCAAAAACTCATAAAAGGTGCAAGGTTAACTATCTCAAGATAAGATGGTGGAACTTGAAAGGAGAGTGCTCAAAATCCTTCGCTAATGAAGTAGTCAAACAAGGAAAGTGGGATTTTAAGGAAGATACTAATGTGATGTAGAATGAGATGGCTTTGTGTGTCATGAAGGTGACTAAAGATGTCCTAGGTGCATCAAAAGGAAAACTCCATTTTTATATAGAGCCTTGGTATTGGAATAGTGAGGTTCAAGCTGCCATTAGGAATAAGAAAGCTAGTTTTAAGACATGGCAAAGAACTAATGATGTTGAGGATCTTCAAAGATACAGGTTTGATAGAAATGAAGCAAAGAAAATTGTGGGAAAAAGCAAGGGAAAAGAAGTATGAAGAGATATACAATGAGTTGGGCACGAAGGAAGGGAAAAAATCTATTTATAAGATAGCTAAGATGAGGGATAGAAAGAGTAAAGATCTAGACCATATTAGATATATTAAAATTGGAGATGGTAAAGTACTAGTATGTGATGAGGACATTAAGAAAATATGGGAAATCAATTTCTCTAGTCTACTAAACGAGCATACTTCAAGCACCAATGATTCAAATGATTACACTATCCACCAAGGCATCAATTTTCAAACTTACATACGGAGAATTTCGATGTCCGAAATAAAAGAAGCATTAAGGAGGATGAAACTCAGCAAGACACAAGGTCCTAACTAAATCCCAATATAAGTATGGAAAAGCTTAGGAACCTATGGACTAGACTAGTTTGGTTGATTAAGTTGTTTAATAAGATTATGAGCACAGGAAAAATGCCAGATGAATGGAGAAGCATAATGGTTCCAATTTACACCCAAAAAAATGATATTCAAAATTGTATAACTATAAGGGCATTAAATTGATGAGCCATACTATGAAATTATGGGAGAGAGTAAATGAAACCCGTTTAAGACACTTAATCACAATTACGTAAAACCAATTTTGGTTTATGTCGGGAAGGTCTACAACAGAGGCTATTTACCTAATTAGGAGACTCACAGAAAGGTATAGAGAATGTAGGAAAGACCCTCATGGTATTTATTGACCTAGAAAAAACTTATGATAGACTTCCTAGAGCGTTAATTTGGCAAGTACTAGAGAAAAGAAATGTTGCAAGTAAATATGTATACATAGTTAAGGATATGTGTGATGATTCAGTGACAAGTGTAAGAATAGTGGGGGGACAAAGTAATGAATGTCCAATTACGTTGGGCTACATCAAGGATCAACTTTAAACCCATATCTATTTGCACTTGTAATGGATGAATTAACCGAAGACATTCAAGATGAGGTCCCTGGTGTATGCTTTTTGCTGATGATATTGTGTTGATTGATAATACTCAAGTAGGGATTAATACCAAATTAGAATCATGGAGGGTAGCTTTAGAATCAAAAGGCTTTAAACTAAGTAGAACAAAGACAAAATATCTAATTTGTAACATTAGTCATGATTGAGCAGACGATGAGGTGTTGTTACTTGACGATAAGGAGATTCCTCAGAGATTGTTTTAGGTACCTATGTTCAATCATAAATAAAAGAGGTGATATAAAGGATAATGTTTCCCAAAGAATTAAAATAGGGTGGATGAGGTGGAGAGGTGCGTCTAGGGTCTCGTGTGATCGGCGTATTCCATTAAATCTTAAAGGAAAATTTTATAGGGCTATTGTCCGCCTGCTATGATGTACGGTGTAGAGTGTTGGGTTGTTAAAAAGAATCATATAGATAAACTCAATGTAGTAGAAATGAGGATGCTAAGATGAATGAGTGGCAAAACTAGGAAGGATAAGCTAAAGAATGATCATATTAAGTTGGTTTGGGAGTTGCTCCTATAAGTGATGAGCTTCAAGAAAGTCATTTGAGGTGGCACGGTCACGTTCAACGGAGACCTATAAATGCCCTTGTATGGAGAAGTGATATAATCCAAATTGAAGAGACTAGAAGAGCTAAGGGTAGACCTAAGATAACCTTAAGAGAAGTGGTAAGAAAGGATATGTATAACTTAGGCCGTATATCTAGCATGGCCTCAAACAGAACTGATTGGAAGGCAAGAATCCAAGTAGCTAACCCCATTTTGTTGGGATAAGACTTATTGTTGTTGTTGATCAAACTTTGGTGCTGTTAGTAAAAAGATAAAGATCTTTCCTAAAATATTCCTAAAAATAAAAGGAATAATATCCCAACTGAGTAAAAGGAAAATTTCCTAGTCTATCGTTACAATAAAATAAAATCCCAAAAATCCCAA
The DNA here is from genome assembly GCF_041222555.1 of Hakea prostrata. Taxonomy (NCBI): domain Eukaryota; kingdom Viridiplantae; phylum Streptophyta; class Magnoliopsida; order Proteales; family Proteaceae; genus Hakea; species Hakea prostrata. The sequence continues at coordinate 34,442,268 of NC_142608.1, read as the reverse complement.
ACATAACTAATGTAACAAAAATTAAGTGTGGAGTGGACACATCCCAAGGGTCCAAATGACCCTCCACTAGTAAATCTCCTTGTATCCCTCGCCGAACCAAGTCGAATGGTTCTGAGGGTTTGCCTCCATCTCTAGTAATAGTGAGTGATGGGTGGACGTGTCATGCCCCCATCACAAAAACTTTCCTATTAACTTAATGGTTCTTAAAGCTAGATCTTTGAATTGGAAGGTTAAAGACCTTGCGAACGCCCCCTTTTCTAGAGTCAAGTTGAAGGATATGCAGATATGAGCTTTTGGGAATCTAGGATTTGCATATAAATCCTAACAACTCTAGTGTCCAATGGGTGTGGAACATAGGACTACAGTACCATGCCATTAAAATTACAAGATATTTCAAAAAAAATATCTCAAAGTCAACAATTTAAAGACATGTTATTCATACCTTGCCAAAGGTCCTTTCACCCACAAGAACAGCCCTGCAATTATCATGAAGAGCAGTTGCCACCTGACACGATGATACCAGGTTAAGTTCTAATTTTGTAAGAAAAGGCTGAAGTAATCCCAAATGAATGGAGAAGTTGCTCACGATTTCACTAGCACTAGCAGTATTGTGATTGACAAGCACCTGCACTAGAGCAATGACTGAATGCTTAGAGTTAGATGCATAAGATACTGTATCAGCTGAACCGAAAAGAAAAAGAAAAAAAAAATTCTGAGTCCAAAGTTTGACAAAGCCTGAAGCAAAGGCATGGCCAAAACATCATGTGAATGCCTTTTCAGGCATGACATGTGAATGATGCATGAAATAGGTACATGGTTTCAATGCCTTGTATCCAAATAAACACATCATTTTTTTGTCCCCAAAAAGAAAAGAAAAACTTAACTGATCATGGAACTCAAGAGTTCGAAGGATTTATATTTTGTCACCTCATAGACCCAATAAAGTACAAACTAAAATAAAAGAAAACAAAGTTATATGTCTCTATCATCATTGAGAAAAATAAATATGCCCCTCCCCCCAAGTAAGATAACTAACATTTAATGTCAGGATTATCCCACAGGAGAATTTAAATAAATGCAGCATTCAGTTCTTGCTGAAGACAGATGAATCTAACATCGCATCTATAAAAGATTTTCATACCATAAGAGGACTTGTAACCATAGGGGCACTTTCTGCAATGATACTTTTCTGGAACTGTGGATCCCTTCCAACCGTATAAATTACCTGCATACATTGAATAAGAAGAAAATGATTATCCAATAATAGAGAATCATTAACTATTATGAAAATTCTAAAATTGTGATTTGAGATAGCTGAGTGACAGTTTTCTAAATGGAGAAGTGTCATGTATCCAGAATAGGTAGTTCGACAGGTAATGGTTTTCCAGACTTCAATGCAAGTTTTATCATACATGAATGGTATTCGCAAGGACCATTCAATTACTACTCACTTCCATAAAAGTAATTATGCTTAACTGCCCAGGTAACATCGCTGATCAGTACCGAACTGTTCATACATTGTGATCACCGAGCCACAAGGCCTAAGCAACAAATTTCAGCCTAGTCTAAATAATCACAATCATAAGAAGAAATAGAAAGCCATAAATCAGGATCCATCAACAATATTTGTGCAGGTAACAAGCGAAGGACTTGTAGCATAAAATATCCTATTAAGTTTTAATGTTCAAAATGCATGTCTCACTCTCTTCAATTGTCTACAGAGCCACTAAACTAAAAAGTAAGAAATCACTCCTAAATATGATATTCTACAACTGAAGCATAACGGTTAACACAGGTTCCTCAGGCATACACATTTTCAACCTCTTATAAGGTGTCACATAATTCAGTAAAATTCAGTTACACATAGGTATTGGTCAAAGTGGCTGAAGCATCATGATTAATTGAGCTTAATCTTAATCTTCTAGAAAAGGCTGGAAGCTGAATTCTATCATTTAGTGTGGATGTCCTGGCCATATTGAATCTATTCCATGCTTGATTCAGAGTTACAAAGACAACCCAACTAAACGGAGTTAGCCACTTACATCCTGGTTTAACATTTAAGGTCTATTTAAAGTGAATGTCCAGGATTTGGACCAAACTTTAAAGGAGGCCACCAGCCAACATGATGCATCAATCCTCTAACAAGCAAAGAACAATGGCGAAGTTGTTTGACCAGAGTTCAGAGTTGGTGATACATTCAATATTATCTCGTGGAAATGATTTAATACACTTGAGAGGTCAACCTGCTAACTTGACAAGGCTAGCATATGACATGAGTTTTGTAGCAGAAGACAAGATAAACCAGCAATGGAAGAGGAACCAAAAGAGATGAGAACTCTGGATTTCAAGAAATTGGAAAACTATAAAGTGAATTCCCACCAGCAAACCCTCCCTGCACCATTAACACAACCCACTCCCACCCTCTCGCACTTTCTCCCCCCACCATAGTACTACAAATGGGGGAGGGGGATTTTATATATGTAGAACCCATATGAATTGTGGTGAAGGGACAGAAAAGGAAAGGAGGGGATATTAAGGAAGGAATGAAATTGTGAGCTCCACATCAAAAAGTAAACCTGCCTTTCCTTTTCCACCATTTTAAATGGGGATTCTTTTAGAGGATAGGGTAGGAAAAGTCATTGTCACCTCAATAGACAAACTCCTTAATTTAACAAAGGAACAATGGCAAAGTTGCTTGACCAAAGTTCAGAGTTGGTGATAGATTCAATATTATCTCATGGAAATGATTTAATAGACTTGGGAGATAATCCTGCTAACTTTACGAGGCTAGCATACCACATGATTTTTGTAACAGAAGACAAGATAAACGGGTGCAGTGGAAGAGGAACCAAAAGAGATGAGAACTCTGGATTTCAAGAAATTGTAAAACTATAAAGTGAATTCCAACCAGAAAACCGTCCCAGTACCATCAACACAACCCACTCCCTCCCTCTCGCACTTTCTCCCCCCCCCTCCCACCATGGTTCTACCCCACCCCCACCATTGATTATGTTCATTTGATGGGATAAAAACGTGGAGGGGGGTCTTTAAATATGTAGAACCCATGTGAAATGGGGTGAAGGGACAGAAAAGGGAAGGAGAGGATATTAATGAAGGAATGAAATTGTGAGCTCCTCATCAAAAAGTAAACTTACCTTACTTTTCCACCATTTTAAATGGAATTCTTTTAAAGCATAGTGTTGAAAAGTCATTATCACCTCAACAAACAAGTTCCTTAATTTAAAGAAACTTGTCTCCTCGTTCTCCCACCCAACTAAACAAAACAAACTCACCTTTTGGCATTTTGTGGGAAAAAATATACTTCTCCCACCCCTTTTCTGTCAACCCCAACTTATTCCATCAAGAAAACATCCTCTTAAGAAATCATTCAATAAAAGCGGATGGCTGTGGGGGAACTTATATGCATTAGGTATCTTCTTGAATCCCCATATATCTGCACTACTAACTTCCGGCAATAGACGGAACTTATATGCATTAGGTATCTTCTTGAATCCCCATATATCTGCACTACTAACTTCCCGAAATTCTATTGCCACTCTTATATCAAGAAATTGATAATTTGGCATATTCTTTGCGAACTCCATATTCAAGGTTTGAGTTTCTTCAGAACAAGGAAAAAGCTAGTCGAAGGACTAATATGGTGGCTCTACCATGATTGTTGGGTTCTTTATTTCCCCTTGAGTGGGTACCCCCTTTGACCCTCTCCATATAGATCACTTTGTTTCTCTCATCGAACAAAAACAAAGGCAATCCTACAATATCTGATTTATTTCAAGCTGGTGAATAAGTAAATTGAAGTTCGGCAAACCCATAATTTCCAAAATACAAAAAATACATGGGGATTCTTAAAACACCACGGAGATAATGTCACATGGAAGAACATTAAGAATCTACAGTACAGCAATAAGAAGTAATCCAAAGGGTAAATGAAGCTTTTAATATGTTAAACATCTTAATAAGCATGAGAATAACATGTAGCTAGTTGATGAGAATTAAGATGTACCGTTTCCCCCTCATTTAGAAAAAGCTTAGCAACCTCAATGCCAACCTAAAATGATCAACATGATGGTATCAAACTCAGAATGTAAAACTGTGAACCATGACAAATGAAAATTATAAGCGTAGTCATATTCAAATAATAAAGGAAAACACAAGAAATTAAGGAAAATATTCCCCAATTAACATCTGTCATCGTCTATAATTTGTTTTCTTTTTTCTTATTTTGGAGGGAACTCAAGTAGAAGTTATCAAAACTTCATTCAAACATATTAGGACCAAAGTAAGCACCACGTTCCAAAATTTTATTATCTTTTTATCTGTGAAGACCAAATTTAACATAAAATGCTTCTTTAGTAACTTTGAATTTCATAAATAAAGGGATTAACTGTCCAATAAATACAAATTTCTAGGCAAGTATTAATCCCTTTCTCCAAGTTTTGGAACCTGGGTGGGACTGGAGGGTTATGCTGAAATAGTGAAAAAAGAAGAAGTGGTGTACACCAATTTGAATTTGTTCACAAGTTGGGGTGTGCACTTGGGTCATGACCCACAATCTTTGACCACATGTGTTTTGTATGCTCTCTATTTACTCTTTACCTTTTCTTGTAGCTCAAGTATCTAGCAACCTTTAGTAGATTACATTCGATTTATTTCCTACAGAATACTTTCACTATTTGAAAGATTGAATTAAACCAAATCTAGACTTTCTTCAAGAATCAATAAAGCAGCAAGCTGAGGAGGATAGCTAAACTCCACGCATCTCTCCCTCTTCAACTCTTCTCTCCTTCATCTCCTCCATCTCTGTTTTCTATTCTTCTGTGGTTTTGATTTTCTAAACCTGACATCGTATCAGAGCTGCTTGGATCTCCATAATCAGAATCGATCTTCCTTGGCTGCTGATTTGTAAGTCTCTCCCAGGAATTATCAGTTCTACATACTGCAGGAACTTGCTGCCTTCTACTTATCTGAATGTGATCAGACAAGTGATTATGTGAAGCTCCTAGTCTTCCAAGTCTGATCTACACCTGCAATATTCAGTTGTGCCTAGTCTGGGTGACAAATCTCCAGAATTCTTTGATGCCTAGCTGCAGCTGGTTTCTTCATCAAATGAAGCAATCCTTTTTACGGGTGGGTTCTACATATCAGATGCAGACTTCAACACAAATTTGGAATCTTGATGATTGGATTCACTCATACTAGAATCCCTTATAGATATAGAAATATTCTGTTTTATTCGGTCTTTTCTGAGTACTTTTCTTTTGTCCTTGGTTCAGAATCCCCACTTTCGTTGGCTCTCCAGAGAAAAGGATTGGGGACTGCCACAGTCTCTAATGTCTCCTTATGTTAATATAATACAGCATACTTACTCAAAAACAAAATGGCCAAACAATTCAGCAACCATTTACAATGATTAACAAATAGGACGATTAATGGAGCAGAAGCATCATGGTTTCAATTTGTAAAAATAAAGGAGATATTCAAAGTTATAATAACTAAAGGGGCATCAAATTGATGAGCCATATTATGAAATTATGGGAGAGAGTAATTGAAACCGGTTTGAGACACTTAACCACAATTACAAAGAACCAATTTGGGTTAATTCCAGGAAGATCTACAATGGACCATTCATGAAAATCCACTTCCCCGAACTAAAACTGAAAAACTGAGAAGAACCCTACTATCGCACCCATGAAATTGCAGCCATACTGTTCTAACTGTTTCTCATAGTTGAACATTCTTCTCAAAAATCTAAAAGCCTTTTTCTAGGGAGAGCATTCTTATCATTCTTGAAGAATAAAAGTGAAGATATGACAGCCATTGACATGGGTACACAACAAACATGGATATAAACAGTATTGATTGTCCAAAAAGGATGTCTATAACTAACCCCATGTAGTTGGAAATAGGTTTGATTAGGTTTAGCTTTATCTTTATTGACTGCGTACACAGTGAACATTAATGTAAACAGTTCCTGAATGTCCGCAAAGGATCTATGCAACTGACCCAATGTAGCTGACAAAAGGTTTGATTAGGTTTAGCTTCATCTTCTCTTTGCTTAAAAGAAATTCTTTTTAAGTACTCTACCTGACGGCATTGAAAAAGGACAGAAAAAAGTGGCAAATTCTCTTAAAAAGTGATTTTGCCTTCTCAGATTCATGGTTCAAAACTCAATGAATATTTCACGGGTTTCAGTTCAGTAGAAGCTAAATGTAACCTCAAACTAGAAGAACCAACTTTGGTCAACATTGAACTTAGGTTTGAAATCACAAAAGATCTGGTAATTGAGTGACTCCCACTCAAAGGGACATAGTAAATCATGCTTTTGTAGAAGACGTCTTCTCATACTGAACTAACCAGCCGTATATGCTACCGACAGCATCATATGATTTGTACCACCGTAAAGCTGTGGATTTCTTCATAATTAGGTGATCCATGTCCCAGGATAGGTACTCAAAGAACAATGCAAGTCAACTTCTATCAGAATTTGGTGGAATTGATCCTAGACAACATTCTAGCTATTGATAATATTTACCAAGTAGTAAACAAATGCATTAGGAATTTAGCAGGGTATTTATGTAACGATATTCTAAATTTAATTATTATGAATCTTTGAACATGCAAGAATAATTTGCTTCATAACATGTTTAAACTTTTAATTGCTTATTACTTCCTAAGTACTTAATACATGAAAATTTCAACTGTGTATAGCAATCAGGGTTCCAACCCAAAGCACAAATTTATGTAACTATTTTTAAAATATGATCAGTAATAGAGCCTAAATTTCACGACTTAATTTGGCCTAAAACATATTAAAAAAAAAAGAAAGAGAGAGAGAGAGAGAGAGAGAGAGAGAGTAAATTGTTGTGGCACTCCAAACAGGCGCCTTTAAACACTGCACCTTTATCTTTAATAAGCACATGGCTTCAGTTCCGTTAGAATGGTCAGTGGTACAGTTGTAAAAACTATTTTACCCTTATATATAATGGGGTGAAAAGATCTCATCTACCCTTCTCCATCAGACCCAATCTACAACAACTCTTCATGATTTCCTCTCACCCCAGGCCCTATCCTATTTGGAGCCAAAGAACTCCATTGTTGAGGCTTGAAGAACTCCCAGCAACCACAAGCAGCTCCTCATCTTGCAGAGCTAACCTTAGTCTCTCCTTTTGTTTTCCACCCTCCCAGAAACTAAAAATCAGAAACAGCTAAATGAGAATTCTTATCTATCAAGAAAAGGAAAGACAAAGAATATCCATCGGAGACTAATCCATTTTAGTTCATATAACAGAAAATACTGATCAGCCTCCAATGTATGTTTATTAATCTGAGAAGCCAAAGACTTGGAAAACGCTATTGACAGATGATTTCCCTGGGATGATAAAGAAGAAGCAACCAGGGGACTATTTGCACAACCAAGATCGTGATTTCTTAGTAGATTGATATTCTGTAACTGCTGCATCTGTTCTTGTGGTTGAGGAACGAGATATGAATATGAAACCCACCACATGAATCCATCCATTCCTGCGAACCGCACAGATTAAAACCCAGTTCTCCAGATACTGCTGCACTTGAACAGCCATCAAACCAAACCACAAATATAAGATTTCTTTCCTCTGTGACTTCAATTTCAAAAACCAAACTCACCTTCCTTGTCTTTTCCTACTCTGTTTTCTTTCAGTATTGGTTTGATTGCCCAGAAGATGGTAAGAAACAGGAAAAACAAGAATTAAAATGGTGGTGGACACTGGCGTTTATAAGATTAATGACACGTTCAAGATAGTCCCTGCGGGTCAATAACTTGTGAAAATGGTTTCCGAGCATTAGATACCAGTATTCCTTGCCTGAAGAATTAGTTTGTATCCATTTTTATGTCATCTGTGGTGAGATGCAGATGAAGATGATGAACGGGGAAGGAAAGGCCGAGATGTAGATGAAGATGATGAAGAGAGTAAAGGCCAAGATGAGTTAGTAGATGAATTCTGAATTGGGTCTCAGTAGGGTTTCCATCTTGTTGATGAAGACGATGGCACTACAGCTTACCTCTTTTTTTCCCTCAGTCTTTAAGGAGCTGCACTGAATGCTGTGGGGGTGACTGGCGCAATTAAAGCCAGATATCTTTGTCAATTTCTTGGTTTCAGTATTAAATTTTGGATTGGATTAGTGGGTTCTTATCACCTATTCATGAAAATTCACTTCCACAGACTAAAACTGATGAAACTGAGAACCCTGCTATCACACCCATGAAATTACAGCCATACTGTTGTAACTGTTTCTCTAGTTGGAACATTCCTCTCAAAATTCATGAGAATACGACTGTTTACAACAACCAGGGTTCCAACCCAAAGCACAAATTTAGGTAACTGCTTTCGAAATATGATCAATTAAATGTGTAATAGAGCCTAAATTTCACAACTTAATTTGGCCTAAAACATATTAAAAAGAAAGAAACAGAGCAAATTTCTGCAGCACCCCAAAACAGAGGCCTTTCAACACTGCACCTTCATCTTTAATAAGCACATGACTCCAGTTCCATTAAAATGGTTAGTGCCTTAGTGGTACAGTTGTAAAAACTATTATACCATCATATATAATGGGGTGAAAAGACCTCATCCACCCTTCTCCAACAACTCTTCATGATTTCCCTCTCACCCCAGCCCGTATCTCATTTGGAGCCTAAGAACTACATTGTTGAAGCGCAAAGAACACCCAGCAGCAACCACAAGCAGCTCCTCATCTTGCAAAGCTAACCTTAGTCTCTCATTATGTTTTCCACCCACCACAAAACTATATATATCAGAAACAACACAATGAGAATTATTATCTACCAAGAGAAGGAAAAACAAAGAATACCCATCATATAACAGAAAATACCGATCAGCCTCCAATGTATGTTTATCAATCTGAGAAATCAAAGACTCGGAAAACGCTATTGACAGGTGATTTCTTTGTGATGATAAAGAAGCAGCAGCAATAAGGGGTGCTCAACCCAGATTGTGATTTCATAGTAGATTGATATTCTGTAACTGCTGCATCTGTTCTTGTGGTTGAGGAACGAGATATGAATCATGAAACCCACCACATGAATCCGTCCATTCCTGTGAACCGCACAGAGTAAAACCCAGATTCTCCACAAACTGCTACACTTGAACAGCCATCAAACCAACCACCAATGTAAGATTTCTTTCCTCTGTGACTTCAATTTCGAAAACCAAACTCACCTTCCTTCTCTTTTCCTTCTCTATTCTCTTCCAATATTGGTTTGATTGCGCAGAAGATGGTAAGAAACAGGAAAAACGATAATTAAAAAGGTGGTGGACACATGCATTTATAAGATTAATGACACATTCAAGATAGTCCCTGCAGCATGGTTGCAAAGCGTCCACCTAGGCGCACCTAGGCGGCAAGGCGGTTGACCACTTTATTAACATGCAGTTTTTTAGCTGCTTTTTCACCTAATTGCTATCACTTTGTCGCCTTGTGCACCTTATTGCCGCCTAGACACCAAAACGGTTGTTTTTTTGACATTTTGTACATAATAATATTTTTTCTAGATTTTTTAAAAATCAAATTTTATTCTACAAAACCGTATGTGAACTTAATAGTTAATCATTTGGGAATCACGAATTAATGAATCATTAAATGGATAAGGCACTATTTGGCATCACATGATCATAGGGGTAAGTAAAAATGTAAAAAATTACTACCTTCATTTTCATACTTATAATTTGATATATTTATAGTCTATGTTATAATGCTTGATGAGATGAACTTATGTTTATGCTCTTTTTTGAATAATCTTTCATGATTATGATTCTTGAATGCTTTTTGTTTAGATGAATGTGATTCTTGAATGTTTGTTTAGCTTATAATAGAAATTTATCAGCCTAAAGTAGTTTTGATCCAACTGCTTTGGTCGCTTCGTCGCCTAGGCAGAACCCCAACCGCTTTGGTAGCCTTTCTGCCTTGACAACCTTGCCTGCTGGTCAATGACTTGTAAGAATGGTTTCTGAGCATCACTACCAGTATTCTTTGCCTAAAGAACTAGTTTGTATCCATTTTTATGTCATCTGTGGTGAGATGAAGATGATGATGATGATTGGTGGAGGAAAGGCCCAGATGTAGATGAAGATGAAGATGATGAAGAGAGTAAAGGCAGAGATGAATTTGTAGATGAATTCTGAATTGGGTCTCAGTAGGGTTTCCATCTCGTTGATGAAGACTGGTGCTACTGCTTATCTCTTTCTTCTCCTCAGTCTTTGATAAGAGTATTAGGTAATCTCTTATAATTCAAATGGGTAACTTAGGGATTTAGTAACGGATTGGAGTACGTCAAATGAAATCCAACTTTGGGTGTCCTTGCTTATGAAAGATAAAGTAAGGTGTTAGTATTTAACGACCTCTGTTTCGAGGTGCTAGAGTAATTTGTTCTTTATAATACTGAATTTCGATTTCACCGAAATTTTGGTATTTTGGTTGTCTTAAGGCTCTATCAGATGTAACACTAAAACAAATAAGTTTATGAACCTTGCCTCGAATGCCACTTGATCATTTATACCTGTTTAAACATGTTTCAATAGTTGATCTACAATGTAAACCACCAGAAGCCCCCTAGCAGTAGTCACAAGAACTAGGGCAGCAGCACTCTACCCATGACCCACATTGAGGAGCCACACCATTCAGGGGTAGTATGGTTGTTCCCCAGGTGCCCTATGCTGTTTTGTCTTATCCTAGGAGTCCTAGTCTGAAAAGGACTCTCACAGTCAAAGATTCCAAATAGTTGTTAGCAACATGGTAAAAAATTCGAGGGAAACTTAGGAAATTTGGAGGAAACTAAAGACTTTTCCGTACAAGTTTCGACATCAAGTTTTGACAGGTTTTAGAGAGTATTTGGGGTGGGATTATGTATTTAAGCTACTTAGAGTATAAATATCACATTGGTTGTATTTTGCTAAAAAAAAATCAATTTAGATATGTCATTCAATGTATATAACATCAATGTAGAGTTGTCCGAAAAGTACATTATAAACTTAACTACTTAAGCACATAACATTCAATATATAATTTATAGCTTCAAAATAGTTGACAATAAAAGGAAAATACAACTTAGTGCTAAGAGGAGTGCCAAGAGTGGATTTATCCTGTGAGCTGAGTAGTACTATGCCTGTAACATCCTCTCCTCCAACCAACGAACATAGACATCCAATGACATTTTATGTCTATGGTTGTCAAGGTAATCGACAACTGTAACTTTATGAGTCAGATAATCAGCCTAAGGAAATACGCACTTTGGATAGGGAAGTCCTGATGGAGGGGGTATTTGTCGTGGTATTTAGGAAACATGAAATAAACAAAAAAATTGAAAATTTGGGAAAGCTACAAAATTTACAGGAAAAAGTCCCAAGTTTCCACGAAATTTCCCAGGTTTCCACAAAATTTCCCAAGTTTCCCACGAAATTTGGGAATTTTTTTTCTCATGAACCAGCTGGTCCAACTGGGTTGAACCAAGTTTTGACAAGTTTTGAGGTTTCGACAAGTTTCGACGAAATTTCGACAATTTCGATGAAACTGAGGACTTTTTTTTAGTCCTCATGAATTTCGTTTCGCATTTTCCAAAATGGGAAATTTCGGTGAAAATTTCGCAAGTTTCGAGGGAATTTTGTTCTATACTTAGCAGTCCTTTACTCTATTTTTTCAAATTCAATTGTAATTAGTAGTTGCTACGTCTAGTTGGAGTAGGAGTCCAAGTGAGAGTAGAAGTTCTTAAAGAGTAAGTAATTATTAAATTGAACTCCTAGGATCGAGTTCCAGTAGGAGTCCTTTTAGTTGGCTGTAAATTCAAAGCCCGGGAATGAAACAAACCAGTTTTGATCATTAATAAAATTTTCTGAGAGGTATAGCCAAGGAGGTTCGAATGATTGAGGTAGGGGTTCCAGGGGAGGAAACCCTGTGGCAGTCCCTGTGAGATTGTTTTCTTCATAATTCCAGCCAGCAAAGCAGCAGCAGCATTGTTTCCTCACTCCCTTGTCAAGTTACAGCAAGTATCAATCCCCATTCGCCAACCCAAACCCTAAAGCCTCCCCCAGCCGCTTTCCCTTTCTTCTCCTTTCCGTGCAACAATTTTCTGGAAATTTCCTAACCCTAGAAAATCTGAAAACTTGCTGTCCTCTCATTCTAAGCCCTAAACTAGAGTAGGAATAACTCCAAAACCACCCCATTATTAGCCTTCAGTTACAGCCGGTAGCATCCCTCACCCTTCTAAACCCTAGAAACCATCCCCATCCCTTGCACAACCATAACCCTAGTTCTGAAACAGAAAATTGCAGAAAAAACATAAGATACAGAATTGGATTGAAACCCTAGACCTGTAAAATTCAGTTGTGTGAACCTATTCTTCAATTCCCCTCAACCTTAGCTGAACTTAAGCCCTAGGAACCCTAGCGGCAAGCTGTTAACCCATAATATCCATTAGCCATTGGCTTTTAAGACCCTAATTGGGTCTGCTATTCATCATTATCCCATAAAAAGTAATCCCTCCCTCCTTGGTTTACATCAATCTATCTCAGGAGGTAAAAAAATCAAAGGAACTCATGAAACAGTTGAAATGATTTTTCACGACTTTTATATTTCTATTAGGAGTTTCTCCTTTCCATGTTGTTAACGAAATCCATATCCAAGAAGATGAACAATTGTTTTTAGAACTATCTATGGAAAAAGGTGTAGTAATTAACTCTTCATATAAGAGAAGATTTTCTTTCTCAAAAATACGTTGAAATGCACCACAAAGTAGGAAACTATGGTCTGAAAAATGCAAACCAATTCCTTTAATAGAAGGAAAAGCCTTTCTCCTCAAATTTTGTTTCACATACAAACGGATAAATTACAAAAAATATGAGAAGACTAAGATGCCAAACTCATACCTGCACAAGTCCACCAAGATTATCTCTAAGATCCAGAATGAAATTAGATGCACCGAGGTCTTGAAGACGCTTCATTGCTGCAACAACCATTATTTACTTAGCTTTATCTCAGAAGCAACTGAACCTTGCAGAGAAAGACCAAGATGAAAAAATAACACCGTTGATGGACACCACAGAATAAACGAGGCACTCAATGCATAAAGATCCAAGTTAGCCAGAAGAAAATGATCTCAAAAGAATGAAGCATCTCATAAAGTATTCAAGAAAGCTTGTTTTCACAAGTCCTATAATTCAGCATATAATCCCTCCTAACATTGAATTTCATATTTGGTTGCTTGAGCTCAGAAATTCAAACCTAGTGATGGCCAGCATGCTTGAACACAAGTTTATCAAAACTGCTCTGCTCATCCCTAAAACAGGTCCCCTCTTAAAACATCCAGCTGAGTGGAATTCTGATTCATATTTCATATTTACAACCATTAACTACCAGACCTAATTCAATTATTTTAACCCACTGCTAAGCCGTGAAATGCCAATTTCTCTTCAGCTCTAATGATGCAGGCAAGTTACCTTAACAAACTAATTTATTGGAAATAGGCTTTGGTTTGGATTATTATGTATGTGTTGGGCAATTGATCCCATGTGTTTATTGCAATGTGCCACTTAATGGGGCCTAGAATATGAGGAGATGGTGCCGGATTAATGTTTAAAAGTTAGGCTTTTTTAGGTTTCTTTCTTATTTTATTTTTTTCAATAAATTGTTGAATAGCTTTGAAATCCCTCAAGGTCTCCTATTATTATGCACAGTTTTTTTTTTTTTTTTTTAATTGTTGAATAGGCTTTGAAATCCCTTACCTTGCATGAGAAGGTCTCCTTCTATTATTATGCGTCTTATTAATTTGTTTTAGCACTAGGATTTTACTTGTATACTTTCCTATTCAATAAACACTTGTAAGAGCCATTGGCTGCAAACGTGTGTAAGATGAAAAAAAGTTCAAAGCTTTAAATTCCTTTCACTCCAGTAGGGAGCCAGACATCATTGAAAGTTAATGATAGTATAGTTCCCTCTTCTCAGTGGTAAGCCATGGTTAACGTGTCCTTCTGGGTTAATATGGTTATGTATCCTTCTTCTCCTATAGTCTCTGTTCCAACAGATAAGGTACTGAATGTATCTCTTTTTGATTGATACTGCTGTGCTTTGTTTGATTCTTTGATTCAAGCTATAACTCTAATTGAATACTGTTCTTAAGTATTTTGTCGTTGTTAAATTCCATCAGAGATTGATTTACAACCTCTGATTGATCTGCTGTAGAGTTGTCTATCTGTCCAATTCATTCCCCATCTGAATCTGATTAGAGCAGTTTTTGGGAGATGTATCTATCAAAAGGGGCTTGGACCAAGGTTAATTGATCTGGCTTCCCAGAGATTCTCCTAATTCTGTCCCCTTTTCAGGTCTGACCTGAAGTTTCTTTTAAGTAGTTCAAATCAGACAAGTCAAATCGAGCTCAAATTCTGGCAATTAAATTAGGCATCCAAGATTGATATTCAACCAGAATTATGGGTCAATTTGACTTAGATTTTGAGAATTTAAATTTCTCCAATCCCAGGATTTTCAATTTCATACTTGAATTATGTTAGTGAGGGATTGTTAAAAGTCTGACCTTCACCTAAGAAAGTTGAATTTTCAACTTTGTTGACATTTCTTACCTGAGAGACTTGGGATCTTGTAAGAAGGAGATCGTTGTCCCGGAACCAAGGCAATCCAATGCAGAAGCGCTTAGTGGACAGATCAATATAGAAATTGAGGACAGTAAAACTAAAGAAGCAAGCCATTGGAAATTTGAAACAACTAAAACAAACAGTTGGTTTATACCGTTCCTAGAATTCGTCATTATCATGATAATACCTGGTCTCACATTTGGTTTATATTATTCTTAGAAAATATGATTTTTTTTTCTATATGTAACTGAAGGGCTCTCAATTCAGAGAGTTCCTGTTCTCTAAGAAAATTGACTGGTCAAAAAATTATATTTTTATTGAGCACATTTTGCATTAACTACAGCACAAAACCTGCTTTCCAACAAATCTGAAATTGTTTAACATTGACTTATATTGGAGGACTAATGTTCTAATCAAACTTTATTTGGGGTGTACAAATGTTGTCAAAATCACTTTGAATGCAAATACCCTTTTAGCTATCAAATGAAATGAATCTTTAACATGCTTTTGGCTTTTAGCATGCTTTACCATATTAAGATTTATAGAATTTCCACATTGGGGAAGAACCAATTGCATTTAAAATTTTAAAATTTCACCTATTGCCAAAAACACTTTTTTTCTTCCTTGAACTAGGGATTGGCTTTTATTATTTTAGGAGTTTTATCTTTTAACTATTTATTTTAAGGATTCAGATAGCACGGGTATTTACTTATTTATGAATAGTATCTTAAGTAAATTAAATGACAAATTTATGCATAATATCTTAAATATGTAACAGTACATTGGATACAAATTGATGGTAATTCCTTATTCATGAATTTTATAACACAATGTAGAAACCTTGTAGAATACTGTCAATTTTAGGAAACCAAAGCCAAAAAAGAAGTGAAGAACACAGAAACAGAGATGAAGGAGAGAAGATGAAGAGATGCCAGCGGAAGAGTTGCATGGAATACTGTTCTCCCCCTCATGCAGCAGCTTTATTGATAATTGAAGGAAATCCAGAGACAGGGAATTCCTAAGTCTGGTTACATACAGTTTATCAAAACTAGAAACTAATCTCCCAAGTATTGCTTGATACTCAAGCTACAAGGAAAAGAAAGAAACAAAAATAGAAAGAATAGAAAATAAATGTAATCGAAAAGAAACGTGTCAAAACTATGGGTCATAACCCATGTGCACACCCACGGCTTTGTACCCTCACTTACTAATACTATCCCTTAAACTAGACGATATAAATCTCCCATGCCCAGCTTGCAATCATTCTTAAAGGCAGGGCCAGACATGGGCTTGGTGAAGAGATCACCAAGCTGCTCTCATGATGGAACAAAGAGAGTGACAATCTTCTTTCTGAGGACAGCATCCTTGACAAAGTGTCAATCAACCTCAATGTGATTAGTATGCTCATGAAAGCGGGGTTACTAGCGATCTAAATAGCAGCTTGATTGTTATGAAACATCATTATAGGATGAGTTATGTGAAAACCCAGCTCAAGAAGAAAGGATTGCACCACATTAACTCAGCTATAGTGTGAGCCTAGCCCTATGTGCAGCTTCAGTGCTTGATTGAGCAACATTAGTTTGTTTCTAACTCCGCCAAGCATGGTACAAATTTCGGTCGAAACATGCGAAATTTTGGATTTTTGAAAAGCCGAAACGAAACTCACGAGGACCGAAAAAAAGTCTTCAGTTTCAATTGAAACTGTCGAAATTTTGTCGAAACTTGTCGAAACCTTGAAACCTGGTTCAACCCAACTGGACCAGCTGGTTCATGAGAAGAAAAAAATCTCAAATTTCGTGGGAAACATGGAAAATTTCGTGGAAACCTGGGACTTTTTCCTGTAAATTTTGTAGCTTTCCCAAATTTTCAATTTTTTTGTTTATTTCATGTTTCCCCAAATATCATGACAAATACCCCCTCCATCAGGACTTCCCTATCCAAATTGTGTATTCCCTCAGACTAGTTATCTTAAGCATGTTGGTGACCAGACTCATAAAGTTACAGTCGTCAATTACCTTGACAACCATAGGCATAAAATGTCATGGGATGTCTATGTTCGTTGGTTGGAGGAGAGGATGTTACAGGCATAATATTATTCAGCTCACAAGATGGATCCACTCTTGGCACTCCTCTTGGCACTAAGTTGTACTTTCCTTTTATTGTTAGCTATTTTGAAGTTAAAAATTATATATTGAATGTTATGTGTTAAGTAATTAAGTTTATAGTGTACTTTTCGGACAACTCTAAATTGATGTTATGTACATTGAATGACATATCTACATTGATTTTTTTAGCAAAATCCAGCCAATGTATTCTTTATACTCTAATTAGCTTAAATACAAAGTCCCACCCTCTAATACTCCTTAAAACCTGTTGAAACTTCATGTCGAAACTTGCACGAAAAAGTCCTAAGTTTCCTCGAAATTTCCCAGTTTCCCCCCTAGGTTTCCCATTTTCACCTAGTTGAAACTTGAGTTTCCCTCGAATTTTTTTCTATGCCGCCAAGTGATTCAGCCTGGAGAAAATTTCATTACGAGAACGCACTGCTTCCAAGTAAGCAACTGGCTCTTGACAGCCTGATAGTTTGAATGAAGACCAACCCAGAATTTGGCAAAATAAAGTTCAGCTCATCATTGTTTTGACTAAGATCACTGCTCAGGGGCTAGTATATCAAGTTCTTCAAGGTACCCTAGGTAGGTGCTGAAATATCACAGTCTTATCCCCTTGAGGAAACTACAAGATTGTTTCATAAAATTCAAAACCTGGGAAATATTCTTAAGTCTGAGAATAGCTTTCACAAAGTCCTCCCATACCCTCTTACTAAGGACTGAAACGTCACATTAGCCTCAATGGAGGGTCCAACGTTGTCCCATGGCTAAATTTTAACTGTAGAGTTCATGCATCCATTCATCATTTGCAGAAACAGAGGCAGGATCTTTGAGATCAGGTTTAGGAGGATCATCTCTAATGTGATTTAGTTTTTCTTTTGCATGAGCATAGGCCTCAGCAGCTTGAGCCCATAGAAGATAGTTAGAAGTACCTTTTGGTGGTAATCTGAACATTCAGTAGATCAGCAGAATTTAAAAAACACGAAACAGAAGCAGCAGCAGCAGCAGCAAACCAGTAGCAGTATCAAGTAGTCTGAAAATTGCAGTAACAATAGCAACAAGTAGCAGTGATGATCATTCCAAGAAACAGGGGAAATAGAATATTTTGTAGATGTAGCATACACAAATGTTAGTAGGGGTACAGATCATACCAATATTTATATTGTTAATTCACAACAACAGAGGGGGTAGGGGAAGAAAAAAGGAAGACAGATCTGAACAGAAGCAGTACTCAGAAAGGACCAGGAAAAAAGAAGGAAAAAAAAAAACAGAGTACTCTATAAGAGAATTCAATAGAAGAAGATCCAACTAGCAATAAGGCACCAAACTAAGATCGAAGGCTCAATCTGATACGTATAACTTTTCCTTCAAAAAAATAGCTTCATCTGATCAAGAAACCAGCTGCAACTTGTAGAGATCAGATATCTACAACCCAGAATAGGCACAACTGAACACATCAGGTTGCTGGTCACTTGTCTGATCACATTCAGATGGGTAGAAGAGCAGCAAGTTGCTGCACTAGGTGGAGGAGAGAAGATGGAGGATGCAGAGTTGCACGGAATTCTGCTCTCCCCTCACATAAGCTTTATTAATAACTAAAAAGTAATCCAGATTTAGGAGACTGGTTACATTCAACATATCAAAATAGAAATCTAATCTTCAAGTACTGCTTGATACTCTAGCTAAAACCATAGAAAGGATAGAACAGACATGCAGGTCAAAACTGTGTCTCAGAACCCATTGCAAACCCCACGGTTATGTACCTCACTTGTTTGCAATACAAAATCGAAGGCTTCCCTTATATTGTCAAAAATATGAAGTCAGTAACTGAAGGAAAATGAGTAAAGGGGGAGGGGATTGGGTTTGTTTCCCAACTAAAGCATTGAGTATGTACCAATGACCAAATCCTTTCTTGCTACCGCATTGAACTCCTTTAGGCGTATATATCCCACAGAAGTGATTCCATTGTCCATTTGTTCCAATCTATATAATACTGGGCTTCGAGCAGTAAGTCGTCTTTGAACATTAATTGATTGAATAGGTCCACAGTTCCCGTGCCTGACCTACAAGCATCAATATTTAAGTTGAGAACTGAAGGTAAATGATCTATATGATATATGCTAATATTTCTCAGTGTTACTGTTTCTGGCATCACAACCTCAATTGTCACGAATGTTTCATTGGGACCTTGGAGCAAAGAAGACACTTCAAAAGCTGGTTTCCCTCCGACATCCACTCCATTAACAGATAAGATTTCATCTCCCTATGAAATAAACATACAATTAAAGAAAAACAATCAGTACCGCTTTGCCCCAATAGAACAATATCAACCACAAATAAGTAAGCAAAATAACTTCAAAAAAAAAATATCTTAGCAAACAGAGAAACTAAGCACATCTGTGTACTAAAATGAAATTAAAGTAGACAAAAGGAAGGAAATTTTATTGTCAGTCTTCCAGGGAAATTGCATTTGGAAAATGGATATTTTTTCTGATTTATATGATCTTTTACATAGACATTGTTAGGAATGATGTATTAGTATGACCAAAGAAAACTGAACATGAACCAGTTTGACAAATAAAACTGATGATACACATAATTGAGTGAGGGCCATCTTTAGGTCAGCATTACTCCAAGCTTCAAAAGAAGGGGTTAGGGTATATTCAGTTATGGTTTATGGGATAGCCTGCATGTAGGGTGTGGCCCAATTGGGTGAAGCTGTGACCTCTAATTCTATAATTGTGACAGACAGGTTGTACTGGGTACGTATGGGGTGCTTTGGGTTAAGATCAAAGGGTTTGGTTAGGTTTTGAGAGTGATTTTTTTTTTTTTTTTTTTTTTGGGGGGGGGGGGGGGTTTAGAGGTTTCAAGAAGTTCAAGGCATAAGACAAAGAATATTGATAGGGGGTTTGGGGGACCTAATGAATCTAGAACAGGATGAAACTTGGTCTGAGACTATTGCTAGTTTGCCTGCTCTCCAAGTTTCACCAGATTTGGATGGTTAGAACCAAAGCTATGAGAAATCTTGATTTTGGATGGAAAAGTAACTTCTTTATTTATTTTTTCTATTATTATTTATTTATTTTCTCTTCTTTTTTTTTTTGTTGGGGGAGCTAAATTTATGAAAAGGTGTAACTATGGTTGGGCTGGTAGAAAAGGGCTGCAATTGGAATCCAAGGTAGGGGGATAAAAGGGATACTTTTTGGCTTGGCTTGGGGGAATTGTGGTGTCTGCTTAGGGAGACAAGGACTACCTTGGTTCTGAAGGGGAATGAAGGAACCGATCCTGTAGCAAGGGATTAAAATAGAAATCAAGAGGAATAGAAGGGGGATCAGGTAGGCTGCCAAATACCTGGATGGGGACCTTGTAGTTGATTGGATTGAATAGAAGAGGGTCTGTCCTTTCAGGTATAGCAAGGATCAAGGCTTGATCTCATGAGACTTCATGGATTCCCCAGATTGATTGTGTTTGACCATGATTGGGCGTTCATTAGTAACTTTTGAGAGAACTCTTCAGTCTTGAATTTTGTATTTTGTACATATTATTTTTTCTTACTTCTTTTAATCATAATTTATTCTACAAAGCCGTATATAAATTTAAATAGGTGAGTCATTTCATAATCGATGTCCAATTTGCAAATTAACTCCGAGACCCAAAGTGCATGTTGGCAACAAAATGTGAAGCATGAGCCATACTCAGAATCGATAATCAATGAATCATTAAATAAACAATGACTTGAAAATCAGAACAATGAGATCTATTAATTTATCATGTCGCCACTGTTTGGTAAAAAAAAAAAGGGAAAAAATGGATACATCAATTCTGATTCCAATTCGAATATTATTCATGTATATTTAAGAAAAAAGTCGTGTTAAAAATAATTTCACTAAACTATATATGAAAAATATTGTTGAATGTTTGTTTAGCTTATTATAAAAAGTATTTTTATAAAAAGTAGTTTAAAAGTAGTTGTATTAAAAATTATGACCCAACCACTTTAGTCACTTTATTGTTGCCTAAGCGCTACTTTGTCGCCTAATCGCCTAGACAGAACCCCAGTCGCTTTACCGCTTTGACAACTATGATCCTAAGACATCAGTATAGTGCAGATTGAACTTCAAATTTGCACAAAGAGCAGGGCAATAACAGCCTCAGTTAAATCAAATAGGGAAACATATCTTCAAAAAGCCTGGGGCTTGTGTAGAATAAATACATCACAATTAATGCAGCAAAGGTTGGGGCTGCCCTAGATAAGAAAAAGGAAAAAAGAAAAAAAAAAATTGGGCAGCCAAGAGAGAGAAAAGAGTCCCTAGGCTGATTAAACTTGCTCTGATGCCATGTTAGAAAATAAACTTTAATGAACCAAAATAGTGCAATAATAAGAAGAACTGAGAAAAAGAAAAAATAAGAAGAAAGGAGAAGAATTGATGGGAATCACATAAGCTTGTGATTCTATCTTAGCAATCCTAGAGTCGCAGCCTCTTATTTTATAGATATCAATAATCTAGATTACAACTTGATAAGCAAACCATCTTGTCCTCTAAAAAAGGAAATAAAGAGTACAACTTATTGACAGAATTTTCTAGTCTTCTTACTCCTAAAACCTATCCAAAATAGAAAGTACTGAAAAAGGAAAATTATGAAATTAGTAACTAACTGAAAATAGAAACCATGCTTTCTAAAAAATCCCAAAACTTGTATAGCAAGATTCCTACATTAAAAATAGAAAGTAGAGTAGCATATCTAAAAAGGAAACAAGCATCAGTATTTAAGTTTCAATTCACGTGAACAGTAACATGAACAGTAATGTGAACAGTAAAACAGCCCAAACTTGCATATACCTCAACACCAAGCATGAGGAGTTGACATATCGTATTCCTCCATGAGTGTGATAGCATCTTGTATGACCTCAAGTCCAACTTAAGAGTAGCCAAGATCAGATGCACACCTCAGGGAATCAGCAACAATGGGAGGTGACTTATCAAGTGGTAAAGAGTTCAAACATTAGGCAACAGACCAAATGAAAAGTTGAGCCACTGCCATTAAGTGCCTACCAATTGAAGCCTAAATTCAGGCACTAGCCTATAACCCTCACCCCAACTCTGAAATGCACCCCATTTGCCATGTATCTCAGCTGAAGAAAGTCATTATGATGTAATCCAATTCTAGGGTTAGGGATTCTTTGAAATAATTCCCTAGAATTTAGGGTTAGCCCAGAATCTCTCTTTATTGAACTAGCAGTTGGATACCAAAACCTAGGGTTTAACAAGGTCTAATAGGTGATTTTAAGATAACAAGGATCCAATGTAAGAGCTAAGGTAGTATTTGTGAAATGTTAGGGTTTTAACAAACTCCCAAGGGATGATTTTGAGATACGAAAAATCACCCTAGAGTTGAAAAAGAATGGTGGGAATCAATCTTAGGAAGGATTAGTGTACAGCTAGTAGCACGGGGTGATTAGAGGAGGTTTTAGGGATGAAAAAGGGATGGTGGTTTCTTGTGCTTCTTGAATGGATCTTGGGCAATCTTCCCCCCCCCCTTCCCTTGTCTCTTTCTCTCTCTTTCTCTTCTTTTCTTTTCTTTCTTTTCTTTTCTGTTTTCTGTTTCAGAATGCCAAAAGTCAGAGAAAGGGAAAGAGAGGGGACCGAGAGAGAAAGAAGGGGGAGAGGGAGTGCCGCAAGGGTTGGAGGAGGTGGGGGAGGGTTCATAAGGGGCAATGATCATGGTTGTCAAGGCAACAAGGTGACCAAAGCAGTTGGGAGCACTGCCTAAGCGATTAGGTGGCAACTTCAAATCTCGCTGAAATTGAAGAAAGAAACTTCAAATCTTGCCATGGCCCTCCCGAGAAAGCCATGACTTGTTTCCCACAAGAGTCTTAATTCTCTATTCCATTCAGTCTAAGTTTACAATGAGATGACTGGTTTACTTATAACCTTACATAAAGAAAGAAGGAATTAGACTCAACTATGGTTTCCTTCGTAGACTAGACCCCTTCACACTTAACTAAATAATAACTGTTAGAAAATAAACTTTAATGAACCAAAACAGTGCAATAACAAGAAGAATTAAGAAGTAGATAAAAGAAGAAAGGAGAAGAATTGTTGGGAATCACGTAAGCCCGCGATTCTAGCTTAGCACTCCTAGAATCGCAGCCTATTATTTATAGATATCAATAGTCTAGATTACAGCTTGAGAAGCAAGCCATCTTTACCTCTAAAAAAGGAAATAAAGAGTACAACTTATGGACAGAATTTTCTAATTTTCTTACTACAAAAACCTGTCCAAAATAGAAAGTACTAAAAACGGAAAGTTTTGAAATTAGTAACTAATAGAAAATAAAAACTATGCTTTCTAGAAACTACCAAAACTTGTGTAGCAAGACTCCTACTTTAGAAAGAGTAGCATATCTAAAAGGAAACAAGGAATAATGGCATAACACTATTCACATGAACAGTAATAGCCCAAACTTCAACACTCCCCCTCAAGCTGGAGTATAAGAAAACTTCAGCTTGCACAATAAGAATAATAGCACCAATCTTGAATCGTGTAGTAATAGTAGACGTCAATGAACATTGAGAAAACTTCACCCAGGAGATAATCAACACCAAGTTTATAAAAATAAAAAAATAAAAAAACAACAACAACAACTATCCACATTATACCAGTAGTAGGGAGAAATATCCACACTAAATCTTTAAAATTGCAACTCCAAAGTCCATATAAATGCTTCACAAGAAGGTAAGTAGCAAGGTTCGACAGTCGTTCCATGTCGCCATGTCGGTGGCCGGCGAAACCACCGATACGGCGACATATCGCGATATGTCGGCCGAAATCAAAGTAACCTGTAACCAGTAACCCTAGGTCGCTGTCGTTGGTGGTGATCCCATTTTACTACACTCCAATCCGTGCAAGGGTATATGTTGCAGAAGACTGAACCAGCTCTGCCGCTACTCGGACCAAAATATGCTCTTTGGCTGACAGCAAAGTGATGAGAAGAAGAAGAGTAACGCTGATGATCATTAAGAGGCCTTGAGCACTCCACCGCCATCGAATAAGAGAGAATCAGCCGGAGGAATATAAGATTGCAAGCCAAAAGATAAAGGCAGCGATTCTTCATTGTAGGAGAAATCTTAAAGAAAACTGGTGATGGGTTTTGTTCAGAGGGAAAATGAAGAAAGCTGCTACAACTGAAATGCTAAAAACTACCTGAATCAATTTAAAGAGGTGAGAACATATAAGAGATGAGACTAGCGATAGGATTGATGTGAGCTTTTTATGTTTTTGACTTGGCAAAGTGGAGGAGAAAAGGTGTTTTTGCTTGCAGGTGTGAGTTTGAGGGAGAGAGAGAGAGCAGCAGAGAAATCGCAGAGATGAGGCCGGCAGAGATGTGAGCGGCAGCAACGAGATCACAGAGATGAGATGAGATCGGAGAGATGGAGAGAGATGAGAAAAGAGCGCAGAGATGAGAGAGCACACGATTTTTCTTTAGATCTCAGACTCCACCGTCGCCACCATGATTTCCGTCACCACGCACCACCATCGTTTTTCCGTCATAGTTTCTTCCTTGAAAAACATGGCGACACTGGCTGCAAAATCGATTATCAATGATATATCGCCGACAAAATGCAAAATCGGTGTCACTGGGGGGTATCGTGTCGCCCCCCAGCGACACCTCGAAATATCGCCCCATGTCGGCGATAAATTGCCGACATGAGGTACCATGGTAAGTAGTAGGTAAAAGGCACTATTGATTATTTTCGACCAAGTAAGCTAAAAGACAATATGGGTTACTACGGACCAAGTAGTTAGGTAAAGGTAGGATGATATTGTTGTAGAATGCCATAAGTTGAGGACAAAGATCTTCACAAATAATATACATCAACACATCTTGAGTAGATATAAAATAAAGTATCATTCTCCCCCTCACGTGTAGCATTACACATGGACAATTAATGAGAACCAATAACCAATAACCAATATCCAGCTTAAAAATATCCCAAGAAATATAGTTTCCAAGTTCTCCTCATGGAAGGGAATGTTGTAGTGTGGTAAATATACAGTATCAGTGGTAAATATAGTCCAATGGCGAGGAGTTATAGTATAGATGGGATTTAATAAAAAGCAAAATATGGACGAGGAGGGAGAGGCACAGGTTCAACTATAGATAATCAAGAACAATAAAAAAGCAAAATATGTGTAGTACCAACGGTGGGTAGAAAAAAAAATGTCAGAAACAACAGTAGTCAATGGAGTAGAACCTAGCTGATACTAAATTCAAGTCTGAGACGTTGAAAAAATCTCAGAAGAAACAGAGTAGGTACAAGTCTTTATGGAAAAAAAATTGCAGAAAATTAATTCCACCCACGAAATAGGGAAACAGTTGCCCAAGGATTTGCATAAAACATTGTATAGCATCGTAGGTTATAAACCAGTAATTGAGATGCAAACACAGTCAGATAGGTAAATCGCAGCCCTTATCATATAAAAAGGAAACAGCAACCCACGAATTAAAAACTAGGTAGATCGAACCTTAGAGAAGACCCCCCAAAAAAAGCTTGTGTAGGAACCATCATGTAAAGTATTGCAAACTGAAACATACAGCCAATCTTCATCTGGATTCCCTGGGTTGTTAATAGCATTGTTAGGTATTATTTGAGTCTTCCATAAGTCATCAAAGAAGCAAACCATATAAACCAGTAGCCATCCCAAATAAATCTTCAAAAACCAGCAAAAGATCCAACAATTTGTAGTATAAACTCGTGAACCAGCAGCCTAGAACTTGAAGAAGAATCATAAAATAAATTTTGCAGAGTGCAGAACCCAATAGGGTAGAACAAAAAACTGCAGTATGCAAAAACAAAAGCTAATGAAGGGGATAAAAAAAATATATCAGAATATAATCCAAGTTCTGGGATCTTCCAAAAAAGGGGTAATAGGTGGGGAAGATCAATTCACATCAATACTTGATCTAACAGTATATTAATTGCAACAGTAAGTGGTTGCACACCAAGGAAAACTGAAAGAGAACTTCAGAAGAGAATACTTGAGAACAACACTGTTTTGATTAAAAAAGCTCTGATGCCATGTTGGAAAATTAACTTTAATGAACCAAAACAGTGCAATAACAAGAAGAACTGAGAAGAAGAAAAAAGAAAAAGAGAAGAGAAGAAGAGAAGAGAAGAAGAAAGGAGAAGAATTGATAGGAATCACATAAGCCTGCGATTCTAGCTTAGCACTCCTAGAATCGCAGCCTTTATAGATATAAATAGTCTAGATTACAACTTGAGAAACGAGTTATCTTGCCCTCTAAAAAAGGAAATAAAGAGTACAACTTATGGACATCATTTTCTAGTCTTCTTACTCCTAAAACCTGTCCAAAATAGAAAGTACTGAAGAAGGGAAGTTTTGAAATTAGTAACTAATAGAAAATAGAAACTATGCTTTCTAGAAACTACCAAAACTTGTGTAGCAAAATTCCTACATTAGAAAGAGTAGCATATCTGAAAAAGAAACAAGGAATAATGGCATAATACTGTTCACGTTACTGTTCACATGAACAGTAACAACCCAAACTTCAACAATAACCACACAATTTAAGGAATTAACTTTTACTAGAAGACTTAATCATCCACAAGGAATCTTTATTTAAAATAGATCCCCAATGACACCAGAACTCACATGACTGACTCAAATAGGGAACCAAGAACAGGTTTGAACCTCAGAAAATTAAAACAAATTTACCGGGAATAAAATAATCAACCAAATAAAAGGGGAAAATGACGAAACTTCCCCTACAGGGGTTCAGCTAGCCCCTAATTGCACCATCTTGGTTAGGCCTTGGGACCCAAACTAGGGTTTCTTCAGGGGGAGATTTTGTGCTTATATCACATTGGCTCCAATATACTTCCTCAGCCAATTCCCCCCTGCTTAGCTGAGTGTTGAGAGCTGCATCTCAACCCGGATGAGTTACTCAACATCCATTACTCTCCACAAGGAAAGATGGAAGTGCTGATCAAGTAGAAAGACTTGCCTCCCTATAAAAACACTTGCGGAGACCTTTAATGAAGTGCACCATCAGTCACCTGAATTTCACCTTGAGGACAAGGTGAAACTGATTTTCTTTTTCCCTTTTTTCCCTCTTTTTTTAATTTTTTTTTTTCAGGGGGGGGGCCGTGATGTCAAAAGTGTACACACGCAACAGATGGAGGGGCCACAGGGGATCATTCTTTGCTGGACAGGTGGACGGAACCAACTAAAGAGGCAGGGATGCAGAGACAGCTGGCAAGAACCATAAGGGAGCAGCCACACTCTTGCTGGAGAATTACAGAAGTCGTGGCCCACATGGAAAGCAACAGTTAGGATTATGTTGGGGGAGAGGGGAGGGAAAGGCAATTAATGAGTAAAGAAGGGGACAAGCGTGTTTGCAGTAGGTCAGCTGAGCTCTCCGGTAGAGGACAAGAAACAGAATATGGAGAAGTTGGTGAATGCCGTAATTCATAAGTAAGCAGCTACTATTGAATAAAGCATACATATTACCCTGTTCTAATCTCTATTCTTCTATTGTATTCCTCATTGTGCTGTGATTTGTATGTGAGTATTGCTGTCAAGTCATTGTGTAGAGATTGAGTTAAGCAGGATCATACAAGCTGCTATTTATAAATCATAAGAAGAGCCATGACCACAATGCCAACTTTTTCTAAAGAGTCCCAAACAAAATTTTAATTAACTTTAGATACAAGTACATTTAAATGCATTCGCACACTGTTTGTGGGCTAATGTAGGACACATCCAGAGCATCATGAAGTATAAAGAACTATTAATAGAAATTGTTGTTGAATCGCTACCTGCCTTACTCCAGCAACATGGGCAGGACCATCCAAAATAATCCCTAGTACCTTCAATCTCGTATGTCCATCAGCATCAGGAAGCTCCCTAAGGTTTATTCCAATCCCAGTCACATCATACTTAGCCATCTTGGAGAACTTTCAGCAATGATGAAAGCATAGTGGAAAGAAATCAGCAAATTCTTATCACTGGATCTAAACATTGATGCAAGTGCCTACAATTGATCGAAGTGAAAGGTTTCCTAAAGGATCGAGCATAAGCATGGCAATGTTAACATTAGCATGAAAAGTAAACAAAAAACTAATGTAAGAAGGATGGAGGACAATGAAATCTCTTAACATGATATCAACATGGAGTATCGAAAAACAAACACTCATGAATTAAATGCAGCAAACAGATCATAGGGTTTCAGGATCCTGTAACCAGCCCAAGAATTAAGAGAGGAGAAGAATAATGAAGAAAGAAGTGAAAGAGAAAAGAGAGCTCATGTGTGCGTTGACTTTGTTGTTTATAATATAAAATCAAATCTCGGTTTAGGAAAATTTTTCTAAATTGAGTTACAGCAAAAAGGAAAATTACATATTGCATAGAATCTCCCAAATGTACTGAAAAGGAAACTATCCTATGGAGATGATTACTTGTCAACCAAGCAATAAGAAAATTAGAAAGTGACCAAAATAGAAAGTAGCCAAAGTAGAAACCTATGCTAAAACAGAAAGTGAAATATCAATAAATAACTTAAAGGGAAGACCAGGACTGCCAAACCTAGATAACAGAACCAACTTGAGGGAAAGGAAACATACCACGAAAGACATTTGTTGGTTGGTTCGATTCTATGAATGGGTTTGGTTTATTTACTTAAGATTAATAATTCTTGTTGCCCAAGTAAGAGTCATTATGTAATATTGTTTTTTCCACTTCACTACAAATAAAGCGTCTTGAGATCACATTGATCCATTCTACTACAATCAACTTTCTCAACATGGCATCAGAGCCAAAAGTCGATTTGAGGGGGGGGAGGAAAGCAACAAAAGAAGGCAAAGGAGAATCTGTCTCTCTCTAAACCCACCACTATCGCCGTCGCTGCTCCCTGGACCCACCACAATCAACTACAATCAATCTTTCACCACGATCAACTACAATCAATCTTTCTTCCATTGCCAAGACCTGCAACCACCCATTCCGGCAATATTTCTTCCATCGCAACCTGCAACTAACCATTCCAGCAACCTCTCTCTCTCTCTTCCATCATTCCAGCAATACTTCTTCCATCACAACCTACAACTACCCATTCCAGCAACCTCTCTTCCACTGCAACTTGCAACTACAGCAACCTTTGTTCCATCACAACGTGCAACTACTCCCATTACTTGTTTCCTTCCCTTTTTTTGAATTGCCAGAACCTGCAAACTTTTTTTTTTTAAACCACCGAATGTGAAACAAGCCTGCAACCATCAAACCTGTCAAACCTGCAACCTGAAACACTATCGCCTCCACCATCAAACCCATACATTGATATCTCCTCATTTTATCTCTACACTCCATCGAAGTATTGAACCCAATATTACAATCGAACCCAACCTGCGGAGTTGCCTTCTTCCCTCTATTTTTTCTGTTTTCTCTACAGAAGAAGAACAGTAATAGCACCTTCTGAACCGAACTAGACACAGACCCAATCTGGACCTATCAAGCCCAATAGAAAACTTGAACCAGAACCAGATCCACTAAAAACAGAACCTGCAGCTTATGTCATTTAAAAAAAATGGTGTTCCTTATCCCATGAATCCCTAGACTAACTTGGGTGGTTAGGCTATTCAACTCTATGATGTTTCAGTTATTTTAAAAGGGTGAAGACTGAAGAACAGTAGGGATTTTTTTGAAACCATGGCAATCACTAATGGTACTACTGCTCCTACTGGCTTCAAACATTGACCTACTCTTCCTCCTGTTTCGATACAATTTGATGGGACAAATTGTTTGATTCAGTTCTGATCTGCATACCTGACTATTGCTGAAAGAGAACTTGTTGGACACATGACGGGCACCTTATCAAACCTAAAACCGCAGGTGCTTCACAGGATAAATGGATCTCGAATGACTCTCTTATCATGTCATTCTCATAAAAACCTACTAATCACTTTGGGATTTAACAGCAAAATAGAATAGACTTACAAGATAAAGCTGGTTTTAATGGTGTCAGTCACCCCCAACACCTCACAGTGCCCCTCAGCCTACAGCTGCCCAAACATTCACATAGCATTCGATGGCCTTTGCTCTCCCTTCTCCTCTATTTATAATCCCCCTCATATTAACCCCCTCACTCCCCCCCCCCCCCAATGTGGCATAATCTTGGGGTCCTTACTGACCCCTTAAAATTCACCTTGTCCTCAACATGAAAGAAAATTAAACGCTTGGTTTTCACATGCTTGCCACACAGCCAGGCCAATTCAGCAACATTCTCAGAGACACAACGGGAAACCCATTTCCAAGGATGTAATTTCAAACGCAAGTCCACTAGTGGACGGGGGGAAAATGGGTAAGAAAAGGGATAGATAGTAACCATAAATAAGTAGACTACTTGGTTCTGTTTGTGACCAGCGACAAACAATACCTATATTAAATGAACTATGGACTCCACAGGAGTCGGAGCAAACTATGCTATGCACAAACCCAATTTATTAGACAAAAGTTATCACAGGGCTTGATACGGCAGCCAAGTTGGTGTTCAATGCGTTGATCTCTCACCTTTGGTGGAACCATAATTTGAGAAGATGAACCTCCAAATCTAGATCCTTAGACATGATTTGGCAAACCATCTACTTTCATGTATCTTCTAGACTCCAGTATCTTCCCCATCCCCCAATTGTGGATTCCCCAAGGAATAGGACTATTGTCTCCTTGGGCTTAAGTTCTACCTTCTTCCCAAGCAGTAGACTGTGATTGCTCCCCCTCCCCCCCATTAGGGGCTTTTGGTTAATGATTATTCCATTCATCCAAAAAACAAAAGTATCACAGGGCTGCAAAGCCTACAATAATAAACTGCATTTAAGATCCTAACCATGGTATAAAATTTGGTCGAAATGTGCGAAATGAAACTCATGAGGTCCGAAAAAAATCCTCAGTTTCGACCGAAACTGTCAAAATTTCATCGAAACTTGTCGAAACCTCGAAACCTATCGAAACTTAGTTCAACCCAATTGGACCAGCTGGTTCATGAGGAAAAAAATTCCCAAATTTCGTGGGAAACTTGGGAAATTTCGTGCAAACTTGGGAAATTTCGTGAAAACCTAGGAAATTTCAAGGAAACCTCGGAAATTTCGTGGAAACTTGGGACTTTTTCCTGTAAATTTTGTAGCTTTCCCAAATTTTCAATTTTTTTGTTTATTGCATGTTTTCCCAAATACCATGAAAAATACTCCCTCCATCAGGACTTCCCTATCCAAAGTGCATATTACCTCAGGCTGGTTATCTTAAGCATGTTGATGACCAGACTCATAAAGTTACAGTTGTCGATTACCTTGACAACCATAGGCATAAAATGTCATGGGATGTCTATGTTCGTTGGTTGGAGGAGAGGATGTTACAAGCATAGTACTACTTAGCTCACAGGATGAATCCACTCTTGGCACTCCTCTTAGCACTAAGTTGTATTTTCCTTTTATTGTCAACTATTTTGAAGTTAGAAATCATATATTGAATGTTATGTGCTTAAGTAGTTAAGTTTATAATGTACTTTTCGGACAACTCTACATTGATGTTATGTACATTGAATGACATATCTACATTGATTTCTTTAGCAAAATACAACCAATGTGTTCTTTATACTCTAATTAGCTTAAATACAGAATCCCACCCCAAAATATTCTCTAAAACTTGTCGAAACTTGTACGAAAAAGTAAGTCCTCGGTTTCCTCGAAATTTTCCAAGTTTCCACCTAAGTTTCCCATTTCCCGGTCAAAACCTGAGTTTCCCTCAAATTTTTTACCATGATCCTAACTCAAGTAATTTAACAATAAGTCATAAGCTTTCAACAACCCAGCCTTTTTGGTTCATTAAATTTAAATCCTGTAAATATCCAAAATACCCTTCTCAGGGGAAAGAATGCACAGAGTGCTGACAATAGCATGGACTTTGATGCAGGAGCACCTCTCCATGATGACCCCCGTATGTGAGTTCTACATAAAGAGGGCATTCTACAAATAATTCCACAAACGACAACTAAAGCAGCCTTTCAGGTAGTATTAAAGTTAGGAGCAAGATAGTGGCTTACAGGCTTAAATTGTATCAGGGCCTTATTACTTGGGTTTCTAATGGTTCTAGCAGTCAACAACATGGTACAAATTTCAGTCGAAACCTGCGAAAATTTTTTGAAAAGTCGAAACGAAACGAAACACACGAGGACAGAAAAAAAGTCCTCAGTTTTGATCGAAACTTGTCGAAATTTCAAAACCTGTCGGAACCTGGTTCAACCCAGCTAGACCAGCTGGTTCATGAGAAAAAAAAATTCCCAAATTTCGTGGGAAACATGGAAAATTTCATGGAAACTTGGGAAATTTCGTGGAAACCTGGGACTTTTTCCTATAAATTTTGTAGTTTTCCCAAATTTTCAATTTTTTTGTTTATTTCATGTTTCCCCAAATACCACGACAAATACCCCCTCCATCAGGACTTCCCTATCCGAATTGCGTATTCCCTCAGGCTGGTTATCTTAAGCATGTTGATGACCAGACTCATAAAGTTACAGTCGTCAATTACCTTGACAACCATAGGCTTAAAATGTCATGGGATGTCTATGTTCGTTGGTTGGAGGAGAAGATGTTACAAGCATAGTACTACTCAACTCACAAGATGGATCCACTCTTGGCACTACTCTTGGCACTAAGTTGTACTTTCCTTTTATTGTCAGATATTTTGAAGTTAAAAACTATATATTGAATGTTATGTGCTTAAGTAGTTAAGTTTATAGTGTACTCTTCAGACAACTCTACATTGATGTTATGAACATTGAATGACATATTTACATTGATTTTTTTAGCAAAATCCAGCCAATGTGTTCTTTATACTCTAATTAGCTTAAATGCAAAGTCCCACCCTAAAATACTCCTTAAAACCTGTCGAAACTTCATGTCGAAACTTACACGAAAAAGTCCTAAGTTTCCTCGAAATTTCCCAGTTTCCCACCTAGGGTTCCCATTTTCACCTAGTCGAAACTTGAGTTTCCCTCAAATTTTTTCTATGGATGTAAACTGACCAATGGCGATTAACTTTTTATGATTTCCATTCTCCACTAACTTCTCAAATGAAAGAGTAGAGATGTCGCACTTCAGTTCCTCTCGAGCAAAATGCTAAAAACACCATAGATGGGAGCCAATCTGATGTCCAAGAGGCGCAATGCTGCCATTATCCAAATAAGGTCGCAAAGAAGACCAAGAAATGACACTTCAGAAGTTATACCTGCCTAAAATCCAGTGTTGAGGTAACCTATTTCCGCCAATGACTTCATGGCACAAGCAGTGATATAGTGCAGGTCCTCTAAATCAAGCACCAGACCACAAAAAGGAAAAAGAGATGGGATTCAATGCCAGACAAACCCCCAAGCAAATTGAGAAAAACATTCAGAAAAATCGAGGGAACGATGCCAAAAAGTGGTTTTCTCTGGCAGATTTTTTCAGTCCAAACATCGTTGGTGCAAGTCGCACCCCAGCAAATGTTACCATTGTTGGAAGCATGGCGCGACAGTTCGGCGAATTTCGACGAAACCGCCCTGAAACCCACCACCGAAATCGAATTTACAGAATATCGCCGGAAAATCAACGATTTCCGGCGATTTGGCGAAATACGGGCGATATTCACCGGAGACGATAAACAAAGTTTAAAACTGAACCTTCCGCTGGCCGAACTCGTCAGTCGTTAAGTGAAGAAGACAAAGAACAGAAGAAGATGAAGATAACTTATTAAATTTATTTTCATAGTTTTTGAGTCTCTGACTGAGTTACGGTTTTGGCTTTGAACCACACATGTGGCTCTTATATAACCATGGAATTTAAAATAAAATAAAATAAAAAAAAATAAAAAAAAATAAAAAAAAACTAAACCTAAACGGCTAAACATGAGTATAGATTTGACTAATTGACTTATTAAAGATTGTTTTATTATTTTTTTATTTTATACCTAACGTTTTGCAGGACGATGTCAGGTATTTATATTTTTTTAAACTTCATATTTGACGTTTTACAGGATTCAGTAAGTTATTTTATATTTTTTAAACCTTATTTTAACATGATGTAGTGACGTTTTATTTTAACCTGATTAATGTATCAGTCAGACGTTTTGTAGGAATATATATATATAACAAGATTTCACCAGTTCGCCTGGTTCGCCAGGTAGTGAACCAGCGAATCAAACCGAGATTTTGTTCCTTGGTTGGGAGAGCCAATCGATTGGAAGCCCGAGTTGTGTTGCATTGTATTTCAATCAAAGAAGGCTTCCACTCGCCGGTGTCGTTGCGTCTCCACCTAGGGTTGTTGCACAACCAACTACGAGGGCTTTCTCAAGAAGGAGGTAGAAGATGACACTCTCTCATGTTGGTTAGGTCGGACCTCCATTGCTACCGCCCCATTCTCGCCACCTCATTTTCCGTATGGGTTTTGAGAGATTGAAGACGATGGCTTCTCCCTTTTTTGGCTTGGTCGGAACGCTGGTTTGGTGAGTCTTTGGTTTGAACTGGGCCTTGGGTTGAGCCTTGGTCTATTTGTGTTATTTGGGACCCAAAGTAACAATGACAAAAAGTGGGTTTTAGGGTACAAAATAGGCCAAGCCTATGGTAGATGTTTTAAATGGGTGGGGTCCAAATACTTAAACCCATAGGTTGAAAGGGATTGGGTATCGGGTAAAAGGAATGGGTTAGGCTTAAGGTTAATAGAATGGATCGGGCCCTTAGTGTTGCTTTAGAATCGATTAAGCCTAACCACTAAGAAACTAAGGGTTAAGAAAAATGGGTTGGAGATTGGGTTAATGGAATCCGATGGCTGGGACTAATGGAATGGGTTAGGCCTAAGGTTTCTTAGGGAATTTGGCAATCCAATCTTTGTATTTGGTTCGCCTGGGCTTAAGTGGTCCTAGGAATTTAAAGCTCGAACTAAACCAACGAACAGATTGAGAGGCAGTTCGAACAAAAAACCCTCCTTCAAACTCTATTCTCCTTATTGACGAGCGGCAACCCTCTCCGCCGCCACTTAGAGCTTTCTGCCGATTGCTCCTGACCTCCTTCTATGCTTCTTCTCTTTGCCGCATCTCTATTTAACAGAAGGATACCGCATTTCCACTCAGGTCCAGTAGGTACCCTCACTCGAACCTCTCATCTTCTTTCTTCTCCATGTTAGGTGAAGTGCAACTTTCGTCGCCAACAGTACTCCGCTTTTCGAATGATGCTTTCTTTCGGCCTTCTTTATAGCTAATCCATACCATTTTTCAGCGTGCAACTTCAAATCAACTTCGCTAACGCTTGTTCATCCACAGCACTATGCTTGTCCAAAGCTGAGATGAAATCAATTTTTAAGGCCTCAGTGAAGCTCGCCCAATCCAGCTTCGGCCAGCATCTCACGTAGACCCAATATTACGCATCACCTCTCGCGTAGACCCAATCTTACGCATCACCTTCCAAATGTTCAAGAGCTACTGCAAGCCAATGTTATTGCTCAATCTAGTGTTTCCAGCGGAAAAACTCGACTTCAATCAACCATTCATGCGCCTTTCCTTCCCCAAACCAAGATAGTGCCATAACTCCTCCATGGGATTGTCACTGCTCTGATACCAATTGATAAGAACCTACCAATCACCTTGGAATTAAACAGCAAAAATGGAAGAGACTTACAAGATAAAGCTGGTTTTAGCGGTGCTAGTCACCCCCAACACCTCACAATGCCCCTCAGCCTACGGCTTCCCAAACATCACTCACATAACATTTGATGCCATTTCCTCTCCTTTTCCCTCTTTTTATAATCCCCCAATAGTCCAATACTAACCCCCTAGGTCCCCCCTCCACATGGCATAATCTTGGGGTCCTATCACATTCCTTTTGAATTCCATTAATCCAAATCCTATTCGTGAATACCTATTGCTTGATACTGCAACCCAAATCTGTAAGACTACTACAAAAACATATGGACAATTAGCATATGATGCACAAGTTTAAGAGCTACAAAAGAAGCTTTATGGGACTACCTAGAAGGAACTGACTGTAGCTCAGTACTATACTGAATTACGCTCTCGTTGACAAGAGTTAGATCACTATAGGGACTATCAACCCACGAATCCTAATGATGTGGTTGCCTATAGGAAGCAAGTAGATAAAATTCGGGTATATGACTTTTTAGCTGGTTTGAATGTGGAGTATAATCAAATCATGATACAAGTATTAAGTCGTTCTCACTTTCCTACACTAGAACAATCTTATGCTCTCATTTGGTGTGAGGAAAGCTGTTGTTTGGCCATTTTCCATGCCCCTATTGTGGAGAAATCAGCCCCTGCATCTGTTAGCACCAAATCTAATTCAACCAGGGGGATTGTCAAATGTGAGCACTGTCATAAACCATGTCATACCAAGGCCACTTGTTGGAAGCTATATGGGAAGACTGCTGATTTTGAGTAGAAAATGGCACAAAGAAGGGGAAAATCAAAGGCCAATCATTCTGACTTTCAGTGCAAGAATATTTGATTGAAGTCAGCAAGTAAGCTAATAATAAGAAAGTGCTATCATAAGTATACTGTTAGCAATAAGAGTGGGGCCCCTTCCCCTGTAGTAAAGGCGCTACTTAGCCCTACTAGCTTAGTCAAGAGAAAACCGGAGTTCAGGGCCTCTCGGCTCTCATGATCCAATCGGTCTAAAAGGGCACGGCGCGTTATGAGCCGGCGATCTTTGAAAATAGAAAAGAGCTTCGAATGGACTAAAGCAGGTAGGTAGACTTTCTCTCCGGGCCCGGCATCACATAGATGTCTAAATCCGAGTAGAGCTAACTATTCCCACAGCACCTTCTGCAAGCATTGGTTTTTTACATGAGGAATTAGCTACTCTGCGAGGTATTCTACAGTCTTCAACTACCTGTGCAACCTCTACTACTACTCCTTCCATTACCTATGCCAACTGTTATCTTGCTACATCAAGTAAAACTTGTACAAGCTTCCATATTTCTTTGGTTTCTACTCCTTAGATCATTGATACAGAGCCACAGATTGTATAACAGGTTCATCCTCTTTTTTCTTACATAATTCTCCAACCATTCAGCATGCTCCATCATTCTCTTTGTCTAAAGTTTTGCATGTTCCTTCCTTCTCTACTAACTTGCTTTCTAACAGTAGTCTTACACATGACTTGAATTGTAAAATGATTTTTTTTTTTTCATCTTATTGTGTCTTTCAAAATCTGGTAATGGGGAGGAGATTGGACATGGCAAACTAGACAATGGACTTTATCTGTTGGAGCCGATTGGAGGATCTATTTCTGCTCTGGCTACGTCTTCTCATCAAGTCCACTCGGTTATCAAACCTTCATCAATAGCATCATAGGAGATTTGGATTTCTACCTCATTGTAAAATGATTTTTTTTTTTTTTCCATCTTACTGTGTCTTTCAAAATCTGGTAATGGGGAGGAGATTGGACATGGTAAACTAGACAATGGACTTTATCTGTTGGAGCCGATTGGAGGATCTATTTCTGCTCTGGCTACATCTTCTCATCAAGTCCACTCGGTTATCAAACCTTCATCAATAGCATCATAGGCTAGGTCACCCTCTTCTAAGTACTCTTAAAAAAGTATTTCCTGATTTAATTTCTTCTTGTAATAAGGACGATTTTTTTTTGGAGCCTGCATTTTTGTGAAGCAGACTCATTCTACTTATTTACCTTCTCTTCATAATAGAAAATCTATTCAATATGTATTAATTCATATTAATGTCTAGGCCCTTACCGACTTGTGTTGATTACTAGCCATAGATACTTTCATTGATTCTCTCTCTCGTTCTACTCAGATTTATCTTTTAAAACGAAAATATGAGGTTTTCCGATATTTTCATATTATAATTAAAACTCAATTCAATGTCATTGTGAGTATATTGATGGTGAATTTCAAAGTTTCTCTCTCTGACTCAGGCATAACACACTAAACCAGTTGTGTTGATACAGCTACTCAAAATAAGATTGCCGAAAGAAAGAACCGGCATCTATTAGAGAAAGCTCGTTCTATATGATTGCTATGAATGTCCCTGACCAATATTTGAGTGATGCTATAATCATACCTCTTAACTTATGAATAAGACGGCCAGTAGGATACTTGGTTTCAAGTGTCCTAATGAGATTCTCTAAGGAGACTCTTCATTTGTTATTCCCCCAAAGGATTTTGGATGTGCGTATTATACCAAAATAACAACCCCACCAAAATAAGTTGACTCCCCACAACCAACGCTGCATCTTCTTAGGGTATTTTGCTATTCAGAAAGGGTACAAATGCTAGCATCCTCCTTTTAGAAGAACCATCGTTCCATGGATGTCATGCTTAATGAATCTTGTCCTCTGATGAAACCCTCTATTTAATTAACAAAATCAATAAGAAAACAGTAAAAATTAACAAGATAACACTAGTCTTGGTGCCAGTCACCCCCCCCCCACACCTCACGGTGTTCCCTCAGCCTACGGCTGCCCACAAGACTCTCCACAACATTCGATTCCCCCTCCTCTCTCTTTCCCCTCTATTTATTACCTCAACTAACCCTAACTCACCCTCATTCTCTCTCCTCCACATCCCTCATCCTAGGGTCCTAACAACTACCGGCCCCTCAAAAATCACCTTGTCCTCAAGGTGATGGAAAATTGGAGGTTGAGTTTGCACGCTCCACATGCTTGCCAAATAAACACCCTAGGTCAGCATCTTGACTGATAGCCTTCTTTGGCTTCCCATACTCTGGGTACCCTCGCACTTGTAAGCAGCCCATATGAAGAAAAAGAAAACCTTGAAAATTTGAGCTGATGGGCTGTACAATATCATGAAGTAGTGGCATTCCAATCAAATAATATATTGGTTTCCCATAACCCTTGAGTAGAAACAACTCTAGATCATCTATGCACTCCAGTAAAGCAACCTCAGAAGGGCTAAAAAGGCCCCAAGCTTGATCGGTTATGTCCAATAATGATGCCTCCTACACGCAAAGAAACCAGAGTGAAGCAGTAGCCTTTCTCGTGAAATTCAGCTGGTAGCGACTCACTAATGGGTAAGTAATTTCATCTAGGAGAGATTCCTTAAGTCTATCAACTGGAGACTTCTGATTTTTCTTGAATTTCTCGTGATTTTCGCAGCAATCAAGAAATCTCAACAATATGTCACTAGTACTAGTCTCACTGGTTACAGCAAAAGCACGATCCCTTCCTGCTCCAAGATTTCCGCTTCCATTAAACAGCCCAACTCCAAATGCCACAGCACTAGCAGAAGTCCAAGGAACCTGCACCCAGCCATTATACTCGTGGCCATCATCACAGTAATCCTTGTCTCTGGTGAAGGCACTCGCACGAGCAGTGTCATCGTCAACTTTGAGGCACAAAGCCAATGTCGTCAGGCTGAGAAAGGCCTTCTCCACCGCTGCCGTCGGTCTCTGGTGGTGCCGTTGCCCCAACCTGAAAAACCCCTCCGCAACTCCGATCTCACCGCCTGGTTTCTGCCTCGAGGCTGCAAGGTTGAAGACGATAAAATTTCCCTTTTTGGTCCAGTCAAGCTCTGGTTCTGTAAGTGTTTGGTTCGGTCGGGTTTGGGTCTGGTTGATTGACTGTTTTAGACAATTTTATGCCCAAAATGGAAATGAGAGGAAATGGGTTTTGGGTTAATGAAATGGGCCAGGCCCATGAGAGATAGTTAATGGGGTAAGGTCCAAATACTTAAAACCATGGGTTAAGATAAATGGGCTGGGTAATGGTTTGATCACTTTGATGGAAGGGGTTGGGTTTTGGGTCATGAAACTGTAATGGGCCCAAATTAATTCTTTTGAATGGGCTAGGTCTAAACACTTAAAATCATGGTTTAAGAAACATGGGTTGGATATTGGGTTAGTGAAATAAAATGAGCTGAGGACTAATGGTATGGGTTGGGCCCAAGGGGGTTTCTTGGGAAATCTGACGGCCCAATCTTTGAACTTGGTTTTCTTTGGGCCTAAGCTTGATACTTTGCATACCTGGGTTGGGCCGAATTGATAAGAATTTTGGCTCTTAATATGTGAACCAAACCCATGAACCGATTTGAATTGAGCCGAACCAACCCCAAAAACCCTAATATCCAATCGTCTTCTTCCCCATTTTCTGCAAACAAACCCCGTAGCCGCCTGAAGTCTTCCACCGTGTGCTCTTGTCTTCCCTCGATTCCTCTTCTTATTGCTGACCTTTGATCTAGCGGGAAGATTTATCGCTGCTGCTATTTTATTCCAGTAGGTGTTGATACCTGAAACTCTCCCTCTCTGCTTCTCTCTTCTCCATGTTCGGCGAGACTCATCGCCACCTGCTACAACTTTCACTGCCCCAATAATCGACTTTACAAGGTGGTTTTGCAAATCTTTTCCATAGAAAATTGACGCAGCTTCAACATGGGGAATCTTTGCATTCTTCCCATCACCGAAATCAGTAACTAGCGCCGTCTTGAAGTTCACCCAGGTATACTCCGGCCAATACCTCTCGTACACACAATCCAAAGCATCTCCCTCCAAGTGTTGGAGAGCTATGCCTAACTGTCGGTCATCCTCAATGTTGCATTCCCAGCAAAACAACAGGATCTCAAGAAGCCAACTCTGCACATCTTTTGTGCCTGAAAACAGCGGCAATACCATCGCTTCTCCCCCTGGAATTGAACTGCTCTGATACCAGTTGATGAAACCCTCTATTTAATTAACAAAATCAATAAGAAAACAGTAAAAATTAACAAGATAACACTGGTCTTGGTGCCAGTCACCCCCCCACACCTCACGGTGTTCCCTCAACCTACGGCTGCCCATGGCTACCCACAAGACTCTCCAAAACATTCGATTCCCCCTCCTCTCTCTTTCCCCTCTATTTATTACCTCAACTAAACCTAACTCACCCTCATTCTCTCTCTCTCCTCCACATCCCTCATCCTAGGGTCCTAACATCCTCACTATACACATTTTCAGGGGAAGAGTCCTAGAGGAGAGGTGTTTTTTCCAACCCTGCACTATCCTACCACCCATATAAACACACACATCACCACACTTACAGGCCCTCGAAGAGATTCCTAACCAAGGGAGCATTTGGCCAGCATACCAGAGGACTCTATGTCTCCCCCTTATTTGTTTGAACCTTATAAGGATCCTAGTCAAGGGGAGACCACCCTTGTGAGACACACTATTGAGGTCTTCCAAAACAAAAATGACTAAAATAAGGAGGTGCAAACGTATTAGAGAAAGAACTACAATCGGCCCAAGCAGGTGGAAAAAGTTAGCATGATGCCACTTCAATCTTCTACTCCAAAATCAGGTTCTAGTGTTCTCCCTGAGGTATCTAATTTTGATTTCCCTACTACTATTAGAAAAAGGAGTTAGATCATGTACTCAGCATCCCATAGTGATGTAACCCCGGAATTTAGGGTCAGATTTTTAAAATCTTCTAAAGTTGGTCCAGTACTCAATTAGGGTTTATAAGTGTTTTGGCCAGGCTTTTTAGGGTATTTAGGTTTTGTTTGGGATGGAGAAAGGGTTACAGTTGCTGGTTTTTTAATTCAGAACTGTTCCCTATCCTATTCCTTCAAATAGAAGAGGTTCTAGCTGTAAGAAATTGAAAAATTCAGTTTTCTGCAAATATGGAATTTCTGCAACTTCAAGGAAGAAGATGAAAGTGCAGGGATTTAGAACTTAAGGTAACTATACTGTATTTGCAGAACTAAGGATGGGCATGTGTTCCTAAGGCTTGTGCTATCCTAGTGAACCTAAACGAGGGCTAAAAGGGGCTGGGGATGATGCAGTCCCAGATGGGGTAGGACCCAGAACTGTGGGGAAGAAGAAGAGATTGGGAGAAGGTGGTAGGGCTTGGGGTGGGGAATGGCTGAAGGTGCAGGGGAGGGTTAGAAGGTGACTAAACTTGCTCGTGAGTTAAGGGATTTGCTGGAATCTGCAGATGAAAGCTTGAAGTGGCTGCTGATGATCACAAGACTGAAGACTAATAGCACTTAAACCCAGCTGCAGGGTATCCCCAGGATTCCGACAACTTCCCAAGTCACTTCTCAAACTCAATTCGATTCATTAATCAAGACTGAAGTTTACTGGACTAAGCTATATATAGCCACAACTGATTTGGACTCAAATAAGGATTCCATTACCTATTTAGGATCCAACACTACTTAATTAGAACTTGAGTAAAATAAGACCACTACTTAAGATAAGGTTTCTAATTTTAGAGAACCCTATCATAAACAAATCACATTCAAAAACAAATACCAACTTCACTTAACTACTCAAGACTCCAAATTAGAAAATAATTACAAATAAAATTACTTTAAGGTAGGGTTCCTAAAATTAGGGAACCCTATTCTAACAACTCAACACTAACTTGAATGGACTGTAACCCCTAAAACGCCAAAACAAAAAAAAAAAAAAAAAAAAAACCCCCAACCTTTTATTTTTAAATAATAAAAAAATACCCTTTGGGCCCCCCAAATGGGTTGTTTTAAAATTAAAAAAAATGGCTGTGTTTTTTTTGTTGTGGGGGGGTGGGTGGGGGGCCGCCGGGGGGGGGTGGGGGGGGGGGGGGGGGGGGGGGGGGGGGGGGGGGGAAGTAGGCAAGGGTTCCCGCGCCGTGGACGAGTGCGGGTAAAGAAGCTAGTCCATAAGCATAAGCGTAGGATTAGATTGGCATCTTGGAACATAGGATCTCTAACTGGTAAGAGCTTAGAATTGATAGATGTTATGAGGAGAAGAAGGATTAATGTAGCTTGCATTCAAGAGACTAGATGGAGGGGTAAAAAAGCCAAAGAGTTGGATGACTTTAAACTTTGGTATACTGGGGAGAAAACAAATAAAAATGGAGTGGGTATAATAGTGGATAAAGATTTAAAAAATGATGTGGTGGATGTTAAAAGAGTGGGTGATAGGATTATTGCTATCAAGCTTGTAATGGAGAAAGAGTTCGTAGAATATAATTTGTGCATATGCACCTCAAGTAGGACTAGATGAAAGTCTAAAGCTAGAATTTTGGGAAAATATGGGTGGATTACTGCAAGGAATTCGTCAAGGAGAAAAGATTATCATAGGAGGTGATTTAAATGGACATATTGGAAAAGATCAAAGAGGATATGAGAGTGTTCATGGAGGTTATGGTTTTGGAGAAAGGAATGACGAGGGGATTTCAATTTTGGATTTTGCTACTGCTTTTGATCTATCTATTATAAATACTTACTTCAAAAAGAGAGATGAGCATTTAATTACTTTCAAAAGTGGACAGCATAGAAGCCAAATAGATTTCTTCCTAACTAGAAGGACTGATAGATTGTTGTGCAAGGATTGCAAGGTGATACCGGGGGAAAGCTTAACCGCACAACATAGACTTGTGGTCTTGGATATGTGCTTAGTCCCAAGAACATATAAAAGGTCCAAGGTAAACTATCCCGAATAAGATGGTGGAATTTGAAAGGAGAGTACTCTAAATCCTTCGTTAATGAAGTAGTCAAACAAGGAAAATGGGATTTTAAAGGGGATACCAATGCAATGTGGAATGAGATGGCTATGTGTATTAAGAAAGTGGCTAAAGATGTTCTAGGTGAATCAAAAGGAAAGATCCATTCTTATAGAGAGACGTGGTGGTGGGATAGTGAGGTTCAAGCTGCCATTAGGAATAAAAAAGCTAGTTTTAAGACATGGCAAAGAACTAAGGATGTTGAGGATCTTCAAAGGTATAGGTTAGATAGAAATGAAGCTAAGAAAA
Organism: Hakea prostrata; assembly: GCF_041222555.1. Classification (NCBI taxonomy): domain Eukaryota; kingdom Viridiplantae; phylum Streptophyta; class Magnoliopsida; order Proteales; family Proteaceae; genus Hakea; species Hakea prostrata. Next base: position 34,398,697 of record NC_142608.1, on the reverse strand, counting down.
TTGCGGGAAAAGCAAGGGAAAGGAAGTATGAAGAGTTATACAATAAGTTGGGCACAAAGGAAGGGGAAAAATCTATTTATAAGATAGCTAAGATGAGGGATAGGAAGAGTAGAGATCTTGACCATGTTAGATGTATTAAAAATGGAGATGGTAAAGTATTAGTTTGTGAGGAGGATATTAAGAAAAGATGGGAAACCTATTTCTCTAGTTTACTAAATGAGCATTCTTCAAGCACTTATGGTTCGGACGATTACACTTTTCACCAAGGCACCGGTGTCCGAACTTATATTCGTAGAATTTCGATGTCCGAAGTAAAAGAAGCTTTAAGGAGGATGAAACTCGGCAAGACACAAGGTCCCGATGAAATCCCAATTGAAGTATGGAAGAGCTTAGGAACCCATGGACTAGTTTGGTTGACTAAGTTGTTTAATAAGATTATGAGCACGGGGAAAATGCCGATGATTGGAGGAGAAGTGTTGTGGTTCCAATTTACAAAAATAAAGGAGATATTCAAAGTTGTAATAACTATAGAGGCATTAAATTGATGAGCCATACGATGAAATTATGGGAGAGAATAATTGAAACCCGGTTGAGACACTTAACTATAGTTACGGAGAACCAATTTGGGTTTATGCCGGGAAGATCTACAACGGAGGCTATTTACTTAATTAGGAGACTTATGGAAAGGTATAGAGAATGTAGGAAAGACCTTCATATGGTATTTATTGATCTAGAAAAAGCTTATGATAGAGTCCCTAGAGCGTTAATTTGGCAAGTACTAGAGAAAAGAAGTGTTGCAAGTAAATATGTAGATATAGTTAAGGATATGTATGATGGTTCGGTGACTAGTGTTAGAACAAGTGGGGGGACAAAGTAATGAATTCCGATAACAGTTGGGCTACATCAAGGGTCAACTTTAAGCCCATATCTATTTGCACTGGTAATGGATGAATTAACCAAAGACATTCAAGATGAGGCCCCCCGGTGTATGCTTTTGCGGATGATATTGTGTTGATTGATGAGACCCAAGTGGGGATTAATACCAAATTAGAATCATGGAGAGTAGCTTTGGAATCAAAAGGCTTTAAACTTAGTAGATCGAAGACAGTAATATCTAGTTTGTAACTTTAGTCATGATCGGGCAGATGATGAAGTGGTGATACTTGACGATAAAGAGATTCCTCGTAGTGATTGTTTTAGGTACCTAGGTTCAATCATAAGTAAAAGAGGTGATTTAGAAGATGAGGTTTCCCAAAGAATTAAAATAGGGTGGATGAAGTGGAGAGGTGCATCCGGGGTCTTATGTGATCGGCGTATTCCATTAAAGCTTAAAGGAAAATTTTATAGGACCGTTGTCCGACCAGCTATGATGTACGGTGCAGAGTGTTGGGTGTTAAGAAGAATCATATAGATAAACTCAAGGTAGCAGAAATGAGGATGCTAAGGTGGATGAGTGGCAAAACTAGGATGGATAAGATAAGAAACGATCATATTAGAGTTGGTCCTGGGAGTTGCTCCTATAAGTGATAAGCTTAGAGAAAGTCGTTTGAGGTGGCACGGCCACGTTCAACGGAGACCTATAAATGCTCCCTGCTCGGAGAAGTGATATAATCCATATTGAAGGAACTAGAAGAGCTAGGGGTAGACCTAAGATAACCTTAGGAGAAGTGGTGAGAAAGGATATGTATAGCTTAGGCCTTGTATCTAGCATGGCCTTGAACAGAACCGATTGGAGGGCAAGAATCCATGTAGCCGACCCCATTTAGTTGGGAAAAGGCTTATTGTTGTTGTTGTTGTTGTTGTTGTTTAGGGGCACCTTTGGGGGGGTTTTTTTTGCCTTTTGGGGGGGGGGCCCCCGGGGAAACAAAAAAAACGAAAAATTTTTCCCTATTTTTTTTTGGGGCTAACCCCGGGGTGGTTTTCCCCCTCTTTTATTTCGCCTCCAATTGGGGGGGGGGGGGGGGGGGGGGGGGGGGGAAAAAGGGGGGAAGGGGGGGGGGGGGGGGAGGGGGGGGAAGGAAGGAAGAGGGGGGGGGGGGGGGGGAAAAAAAGAGGGGGGGGGGGTGGGGGGGTGTGGTGGGGGTGAGGTAGGGGGGGGGGGGGGAGGAGGGGGGGAGTATGGTTGGTGAGGGGTTTACCTAGACCTATGGAATAAATTATCAAAAAACCTTTGCCCCTATTGCAAAACTGAATATTGTTAGAGTTCTACTATCGGTGGCTATGAACAAAGACTGGAACTTGCACCAACTAGATGTGAAGAATGTCTTCTTACATAGGAGTTGGAAGAAAAAGTTTATATGGAGATCCTACATCGCTTCGTTGATGACAATATTGGATGAAAAGTTAGTCGGCTCAAGATGTCTATTTATGGATTGAAACAATCTCTTAGATGTTGGTTTGGACGCCTCCAGAAATCAGTGACCTCTATTGGATACAAGCAAAGTAATGTTGATCATACATTGTTTATCAAGAAGTCATGTATCAAGACCACTCTTCTCATTGTTTATGCAGACGATATTGTCATCACAAGGAATGATGCTGAGGAAATTCTGAGGCTAAAGGACTTTCTTAGCAAAGAGTTTGAAATTAAAGACCCAGGGAAACTACAATATTTTCTAAGAATTGTGGTGGCCCGATCAAAGATGGGTATATACCTATCTGAGAGGAAGTATGTTCTAGAGGAGATAAACTTAAGGAGAAAGAGGGAGAACTAGTGGACAAAGGATGGTAGGGAAGCTTATGCACTTGTCCCAAGCCATGCCTGACATTGCATATGCCATAGGGCTAGTGGGCCAATTCATGCATGATCCATATTTAGCTCATACGAGAGCCATTACCAGAATGCTGCAGTATTTAAAGGGAAACCCTAGAAAGGGAATACTTTTATCACCCACTGGTGATCTAAATGTAGAAGCCTATGTTGATGCAGATTAGGCTAGGTCTCTACACAGGAAGTCTATTTCAGGTAATTGTACCTTTGTTAGAGGTAACCTACTTACTTTGAGGAGTAAGAAACAGAATGTGGTAGCCTTATCTAGTACAAAAGTTGAATACAGAGCTATAATTCGTGAAGTGTGTGAGCTACTATGGCTGAAAGTTCTACTAGAAGACATTAGAATTCAAGTCTGAAGCTCTATAGTATTTTATTGTGACAACAAGTCTGCAATTAATATTACCAATAATCATGTGCAACATGATCGAACCAAGAACATTGAAATTGATGGATTTTTTTGTCAGGGGAAAGATGGAAGAAGGGCTGATTGGTATGCCTTTTATGAGATATGGAGACCAAGTGGCTGATATTTTCACCAAGGGCTTGAAGGAAGGAGATTTCCTCTCTACTGTAGGCAAGTTGGGCATGACTAACATCTATGCCTCAACTTGAGGGGGAGTGTTGGTTGGTTTGGTTCTATTAGTGGGATTGGTTTATCTACTTAGACTAATATTTCTTGTTGCCCAAGTAAGGGTCATTATGTAATATTGTATTTTTCACTTCATTATAAATAAAGGGGCTTGGGATCACATTGATCCATTAAGCATTCTACCACAATCGACTTTGTTAACAACATTACATAACAAACTTAAACAGTTGAACAACAAATGATGTGGATATCGTCAAGGAAGGTATGTCATCCCTATGGCAAAAATATTCTTTTTGGAATACTCTCCTATAAGTCTGAACTGGTATGAAATTTATTGCATATCAAATGTCTTGAATTTCTATGTATCCACAATTTTAGGGTTAGGGATGTGTGATTATCTCCATAAAATTAGGTTTACCCCAGAATCCTTTCCTTGTGAACCAAGAAAAAAGGAACCAAACTTGGGATCTGGAGATTTTCAACAAACATCTGGATAAGTAATTAAGAAGAAAATAAAGTTAGGGTTATAAGAAATCAATATGGATTGGTTTTGAGATTCCCAAAATTACCCCAGAGTTGCGAGGAAAGCCTGTGGTTGGGTATTGGGTGGGTTAGAGATGGTTTGAGAGAAGAAATGAGCTGTTATGGCTATAGAACTGATCGTGTGTAGGTTTCTTGGGATCTTGGTTGGATTTTTGGATCTTGCCTCTCTTTCTTTTCTTTCTCTCTCTCTCTTTTCTGTCTTTCTTTCTCTTGTTTCTTCCTTCTTTCTTTCTTTCTTTTCTTTTGTTTCTCTTCATGCTGCCGCAAGATCCAAGAAGGGGGGGAGGGGCACAAGGTTAGGAAGCGTCGGGGAGGGGTTCTAGGGGTGCCGCAAGGGTGGAAATGTGTTTATGGGGTTGTAGAAGGGGTGGAGAAGGGTTCTTGGTAGTTTGTGATGGGAGAAGAAGTGAAAGGAGAGGCTGCACTTACTGACTTAGGGCTTGGCTGTTGCCACAAGCCTTTCTTTTTTTTTTTTTTTTTTTTTTCCTGCTGCTGGAAATGGAAAAACCTTGCTGAAAATAGGAGATGAAGACCTTCAATACCACTTTGGCCCTCACAAGAAAACCAGGACTTGATTTCCCTCAAGATTCTAATTCTTTGTATTCAATTAACGTGCTTTACAATGAAGTAGGGTGGGCTATATATAGCATTACAATTGGAGTGAAAAGTCTTAGACTCAATCTTGGAAACCTAACTTGACCCAACTAGGGAATCCTTAATAAACTAGGATCCCCCTTACAACTTAATAAATAACAACCACAAACAAAAGATAGCAACTTGCAAGATAAAAGCCAATTATCCAAAAAAGAATCTTAATTTAAAATTGATTCCAATTGGGAGTCCATCTCTGACTAGGGCTCTCAAGACTAACTCAAAAGAAATAAGATTAGACATGGAGTCAAGATAAAATAAAGAAAACTATTAGATTAAAATACTAACCAAAAGAAGAGGGAAAATGACCAAAATGCTCCTGGTAGGGTTCAGCCAGCCCACTAGGTATGCCAATTTGGCTTGGGTGTAGGGCCCAAATTGCTGGTTCAGCTAGGGGGATGGGGCCTGCTTACATCACATTCTCTTGTGAAATGTTATGAGGAACGATACAAGAGTATTACTCTAACTATTTCTTACATGATTAGTTCAAACTTTCGGAGTTTTAGACACCTTTTAAGCAGTCTACAAAGAACATGCTTGAACATGACCAAATATAAAGAACACATAAAGAAATGAGGTCACCCAGCCCTTCTTTTGGTTGGTGATGCTGGTGGTGTTATCATGTTCCTTTTCAATAAAGTCTGGTTTTTTATGGAAAACAAAACAGTAAATGAATTAGAATTTGTAACAAACTATTGAGGAACTTTACCTGTGAAGGAGAAATAAACCGTGTATAAGGATCACCTAAGCTGGCCAGCATCCGTCGGATGATATCATGAGCTTTAGACCTCGTCTGGATTGAGCTACTAGTAAGATCTTCCTTCTTTTGCTGAAGATGGAAAGAAAAACATTCAGAATTTGTCCATCTCTACACAATCAACAATGTATTAGTGTAAGACAAAATCAAACAGAGGTAATAACAATGAAAAGATATAACAAAAGCCACAAGATAGGTTACTTTTTCTTTTTTCTTTTTTTTTTTAAATATATCATTGGCATTCTTAATGTTGAGGAGCTGCAAAATCCATAGAGAAGAGTACTCGCTTTGTCCTTTTAAACCTAATGATATGTTTGTGGAAAATAAGTAATAAGGTTTGATAGTCAACCATCTCTAGAAAACTCACTTCATCTCTCTAAGAGCCACCCCTTAGCAAATTTTCCATCACAGTTTGAATTGACCCAACAACAACAACATCAAGCCTTTTGCCAACTAAATTGGTTTGGATACATGGATCTTTGCCTTCCAATCAGTTCTACTTTTGGATTGATCAAATTACTTAAACCTCCACATAGCCAGGAACAACATTTGGAGTTTCCTTAATTTCATCCAAGAGATACCATAGCCAAAATTGCAAGAATTGCTGTGTATTGTAAAATGTTGGTCTCGATAAGATCTTGAAGAACTGGGCCTCATTCATTTGAGGCCATATCAATAAGTTTTGATATTTTTTGTTAACTAACATGGAAAGGAAAGGAGAAGGAACAAACAAAAACGAGGATTAATGATTTCCAATTCACGTTCACTGTCCGTTAGCATAATGCTTGCATTAAACAGAGAAGGGCAACATTATGAACACGAACGCATGATTCAGCATTTGAAATAAATAGGGTGGTGGAGAGCAACACAGTCGCAATCCCCCAAAAATCTGTAGACCAAGTCTCTTAAGACCAATAGGTGGACATAAGCATATAGACACATAAGGTTAGAATATAAAAGGTTAATACAAACCAATATTACAGAAACAAAAGGTTAGAATATAAATGGTTAATACAAACAAATATTACAGAAACAAAATGACTTGCATTCTTCAACCTGGTTACTCGTTACTTTGGGGAATTTGTCAACAGTCGTTCAATGTAAGATTCACACAAACAGTCTTGATCTGACCAATCTGAGATGAAAAGCAAAAATCAAATCCGTTTGACCACATAACAAATATTCTCCTGAAGTTTATAACTTTCAGTGTACATGTTACCCGCTCGTTCAAATTGTGAACCCAGCAAATCAGGACAAAGCTAGGGCATTCCAACTCTAATCAAACAAAGCTGGAAAAGGTTCAAACCTGTGAATTGCATTGTATAACAAAGCTTCTATATTGACCTAACAGAATAACCGCACCACAGGCAATAACATTAAGGGCTAAGTGGGTACAGTACCATCCATCGTTCAGGGGACCAACGATGCTTCCCAGTATCAAGGAAGCTATCATTGACAATCTCCCAAGCTTCCTCCACAATTGCTTCATTAGTAACCAACTCTGGAGCTATTTCAACCATCTGGTCTTGCTCTTCTTCCCGACAATACTCGGAAGAAGGTGGTGATTGGATTTGAAGCGACGAAGACTCATTAGCATATGTAAATGGAGCAGAAAAGAGCAACCCAAATGAGACAGCACCTGTAAACGCATGGAGTATTACTTTCTGGGGCCATTTCAAGTTGAGATGATTAGAAAAGCTGGGCTCGGGGTTAAAACAGAGAGATTTTGGAGAAATATGACTGGGAATGATAGCCGTTGTTCCGACGGGAATGGAGCATGAGCAGCCGAATGCTACCCTCATCCTATAATTTCTTGGCGCTAGTTTGTTTGCAGGATGAAGTGGGAGCAAACGCCTTCTTCGTTTGTAAGTCGGGATCGGTTCAGTTTTTTTTTTTTTTTTTTTTTTTTTTTTTTTTTTTTTCAAGTATAAATCTATATGAGCTGAGCAAATCTATATTATCATACTATTATTATTATTATTACTATTTATATCAATATTACGTACTTTCATAATTTCATTTGTTGGAAATAAAATTGTTCTTTCGGATAAAATAAAAATAAAAAAATTGGGTAGACGCTTTGGGATAAAATTATTCATTCATTAATTTTTTAACAAATCTAAGAAGAATTTTGTTGGACTAAATTCTCCTAAAAGACTTATCATGCATTTATTAGAAATAAGGCATTTTAATTTTTGAAGGGATAAAGTTGTTAATCAAAAGTTACTTCATAATTTAATTGACAACACTAAGTATACCTCTCTTCTTTTTTTCAATTTTTTTTTTTTTGGTAAAAAAAGGGAGAGGAAATAGGCCAAACCGTCTTGTTTGCCAAAGACACGGCCATACGAGCAAGAGACAAATTGTCTGTCTCAACAAGCACCTCGCAAAAACCACCATCACAGCTAACAAACCTTTTAAGACAGCGATAGCTTCGCCCACCAAAACTGATATAGACTGACATGGGATTGACAGAGCCAGTAGGGGGGCACCACTATAATCACGAACAATGCAACCACAACCCCCACAAGATTCTTTGGAAAGCCAAGAAAAATCATAGTTCAATTTCAGCTGACCAACAGGAGGGAAAGTCCAATATTAACATCTCAGTCTAGTTGCAGAAGGCATTGGAGAATTCTTGATTTGAGCATTAGTAAACTCTGCATGAGCCTTCAGAACTTTTTCTACAACTATACTATACCTGGGTCCCAATTATTTCCCTTAAAAATCAATTCATTGCGTGCAAGCTAGATGGACCAACAAACCATAAATGCCAAACCCAACAAATCCTCCTCTACTGAACGATTAGAGAGAGTAAGTAATCGCCACCCATTAAGGAGGTCTGGTAAGTTTGCTAGTTGATTGCCCCTAATAACTGCATCCAAATTACATCCAAACCAGATAGCTCTCGCATATGGACAATTAAAAAGCATATGATCAGTTGTTTCACAATCACACCCACATCTTTTACACCCAGGGTCCACCATGATTTGTCGCCTCAAAAGATTATTTGCAGTAGGGATACCTTGATTTGCTACTTTCCAAATGAAAGCTTTAACCTTTGGTAGGCATTTACTTTTCCATATGGTCATCCATCCCTGGGAATGAATTTGTGTCCAATAATGATGTCTGGATGATGATGCTTCAAGACTCATTTGGTCATCTCTCTGATTGGACAAAAGATGATAAGAGCTTTTAACTGAGAAGTGACTATTCTTCGATCCACCCCATATTAATTTATCCCTAGAAAAGAATCTCCTTAATCTGATATTCAAAATAGCCTGCACTTCTCTTGGAGAAAATAATTGATTAAGTAGACCATGATTCCAGGTAGGTTCTCCATTATTTATCAGATCTGAGACCCTAGATACATCAACTCTAAAAGGCTTTTGAGATTTGAATTTTTAAGCCAGGTAAACCGAAAATCCATCTAGATTTCCATACATCAATATTAGAGCCATCTCCAATCGACCAAATGAGTCCCAATTCAAGACTCTCCCTTCCTTTTAGAAGACTTTGTCATGCCCACGATGGCTTGTTTCCTTTCCTAGCTTTCAGAAAATCAGTTGTAGGGAAATAAATAGCCTTAATGAACTTTCCCCATAGAGATCCTTGATCTGTAAACAACCTCCATGCTACTTTGGATAATAAAGCTCTGTTATGGAGAATAGGATCATGAAAGATGAGGCCCCCTTTCTTCTTTGATCTACACAAGCGAGTCCAAGAAATCCAATATATCTTCCTTTTTCCTTCTTCCGCCCCCCAATAGAAATCTGTCATTGCTTTTCTAGTATCATTCAACACAAAGACTGGTAATGAGAAGTGTGAGGCAGCATAGGAGGGTAATGAGCTAGCAACTGACTTTATTAGAACTTCTTTTCTAGCTGGAGATAGCAACCTTTGCTTCCACCCTTGTACTCTTCTTGCAACTTTGCTTCCTATATCCAAGAATAATTCTTTCTTTGAGATACCAAAGTCTGTAGGCAATCCCAAATATTTAGATGGTCCCCTATCATACTTGACTTTTAAGACACGAGAAAACCACCTTTTAAATCTATTTGGTGTGTTGGGACTAAAAGTGACCTTGGATTTGTTTAAGTTGACTTCCTGCCCACTAGCTTGGCAATATTGCTGAAGACACTCTTGTAGATGAGTGACAATATCCAGTTTCACCTCTGAGAACAGTAAGCAATCATCAACAAACAATAGGTGTGAGATCATTGGGGCACAATTACGAACACTGATCCCTCTGATAAGATTGGCTTCTTCACTTTTAGAGATGATAGAGGTCAGAACCTGTGAACACAGTATGAAGAGAAATGGAGACAATGGATCACCCTGTCGAATTCCTCTAGAGGGAAGAAAGGATCCTTTCTCTACCCCATTTACTAGTAGAGAATAAGAAACTGTAGATATGCCTTCTGTAAAACCCAGCCTTAACCTCGACCCAGAAACCCTGTTATTTGTAGGTCCGAAGACCTGAAGTAAAGGAAGAAGCCAACTATGGGCCATCTCAGTGGAAGACATGGTGTTTGACCCAGAACCCATGGAAGTTGATGATGGTGTTCCATACTTGGAAGCTTGTTCAGAACTAGAAAGGAAACTGCACCTTGTTGAAGATGAGATTAGTTGATGGACTTAAAGTATAGTTAGACATGATTTGAAGGCATTTCTTTATACTAGGTAAGTCATATGTTGTATTAGGAGAAGCTCATTAGGTTTGGATTTGATTTGGACCCTCAATTCCCTATTTTGGCCTTGCTGACTGGCTTGGTCCATTGGGTGGTCGATTGACCAACCAATCAACCAACAGAGTCAGAATCTGCCAAAGATCCTCTGTTAGGTCTTTTGGTGCTCTATATGATAGAAGTATGAGTTTCTTAGCCTCTTTTGTTTCAAAAACCCTCAAAGAACGTGGGAAGACTCTCTCTCTCTAAGCCTCTCCTTGGTGATTGTGAAGAACTTTACAAGACTTCAAGCTTTTCATCTCATATTCTTCAATCAAAGGTTAGTAATCTCTCTTGTGTTGTGTTGATTTACTCTTACTATGTCTTATTCTCTGTGTTGAGACTACAAGAAGATGATGCATGCTTTGTTAGCAACCATCTCTTCATTAATCTCCTTTTATTCTTAAGGTTTTATGATCTTCATATTGATCTTAACCATGATCCTTGTGATTTCTTCATGAAACCATGATCGCTCTTTTGATTAGATTTCTTAGCATGATTAGATTTGTTTTTCATGCTAGATTAGTGTATGATTTCTGATTATCTTCTACTAGAATGAGATCCTATCATCCCTGGTTTTTCCTTTGAGTTCATAGTATGTTTTCATTGAAAACCATGAATTTTACCGAATTAGAAAGTCATGTTTCCAAATTAGTAAGTAGTGTTTTTGATCATCGTTAGTGTCCAATATGCTATTTTAGTGTTAGATTACTATTCTAGAGGTTCCCTCCAAGTTTCGTAAAGTTTCGGAACTTGTAGATTGAGTTTCGGATCAAAAATCAAAATTTTGCTTCGTACTATTCAAGTGGTCGATTGCTTGGTCGATTGAGCCAAGCTACCACCCAATCGACCAAGCAAATCAGTAGCTGTGTTCTTTGTCCAATTTGATTCGTTTGATATCTAATCTTTTAGGCCTCTTTCCTAATGATGTATCTATGTTTGTTTAGGGTTTAATTGCTAAGTTTGGAACCATTCACTTTGATCTTTGGATATTCATCAAAGCTATTTAAGGTAAGGACAGTTATTTCCATAATTACATAGATTGCGTGAATCTTAGTTTCTATTTTGGGAATTTCTTAGATTCACTACCATATTTGTATTTTCTTATTATTATATTATTGATGTAAGTACTCCAAGTACAGTAGTATCATGATCATGTATTCTTTTGATTATGAATACTTATCATTGTCATTTACATTTGCGATTGATCATGTTTATATGCATGTTTCTATATGATGAGATATCGGTTGTGTATGTTGTGACTGAATTGCGAATTTGATTGAATAGGTATGATTTTGGATTGGGAAGTGTCCTTTTGACATTTCAGTCCTTGGACATCAGTGGAAATAATATGGGATATTTTCGATGGTGCCCTTTGACACTTTCCCAAATTATTGTTTGTCATACCTAGGAATTGTCTAGCAGTGTTTGGCTAGGAATACCCTATTATATCAAACCCGATTCAGAAGGGTATTGAGACCGAACGACCCGTGGTAGCAATGGGGATTTATGGGCGTTCAAGAGCGGTAACCAACCCGTGAGAGGACATAAGTCACATTGTGGATACTCGCAAGAGGCCATTTATTGGAAGGGTTGCAAATAGTAGACTTGGGCTCATGGGAGCTCGAGACCAGTGAATTATATCCGTGAGGGGACATGAGAGCTTCCCATCTATTATTTGTGGATAACCAATAGGGTTGATGAGTCCGTAGTCTGGGACTATGCTGACTCTAGTGAGAAGGATACCGGAAAGGATCGCCCGGGGCGAGGAATGGACATATCTGGATTTGAGTTGATATGACTAAGTAGATGACTTGCATTTGGCTAGGTTTTACCTTGACATGCGCCAATACTTAGACCAAACAGTGATGTGAGAGACCAGTGACCTAAACCCAGCCATGGATTGTCCCGAGGGATGAAGGACCCTTTGCCAACCGAGGATGAGTGAATTGAGACCTACCCAAAGAAGTATGGTGCTATGACTTAAAGCATGTTTGCCTATAGAGACCAGCATACATAGAGTTAGATTCATACATGCATTGTTTGTTTCATATCATATTGCATCATGCTATGTTTTGCAATCATGTTATTTATGTTGTTGTCGATTAACTTGCCTTACTGAGTTCTTTTGAGCTCACTCCTTTTTATGCAAATATCATTTGTTAGATTATTTTACAAATGTTGAGTATTATGACAGCCCATACTAGGAAGCGCAAGCCGATGAAGCATACTGTACCCAAGGTGCTTGTGGTTATGAAGATTACGGTGATGATCCCTCGTGTGATCAAGCTTCGTACCAAGATTAACCCTACCGTGGTGTGGGAGTGTCCGAGCTTAATTTCTGAAGTTTATGTTTATGAAGACACTTTATATAAGTTAGAAGAGACTTTAGTTTAGTTTGATTATTCTTTCCTTACTTTCTTTTGGAAAAAGTTGTAATTCTTTTCTTGACTTTTGAACTACATTCCGTTGTAACTGTGGAGTGAGATTCCACTTCACTCTACCCTTTTTGATTATATATAGATTTGGTATCATTTTCCGCACTTTGATTTTATTGTTCATCTCTTATCTTATCTTGATCTCTTGTTTGTATCATTACACATTGATTATATTCTGTTCATGATTATGTTATTGTATATGTGGGAGGATGATTTTCTCGATACTTGTTCTTTGGGGCTGTGGATCACACACCCGGGTATGCCAGGTAGGGTACCGGCTGGGTGGATGTGACACCTTCCATCACCAAGTCCACCCATTTGTTACAGAAACCCATCCTCCTCAAAGTAGCATAAATGAACGGCCACTCTAACCTATCATATGCTTTTTTCATATCTATCTTGAGGGCTAAGAATTTTTTCCTACCTTTTTTCCGGTGGCGAATATAATGATACAATTCATGAGCAATATAAACATTATCAAAAATTAGTCTATCAGGTACAAAAGTTGACTGCATAGGAGAGATGATACCTGATAATGAGGTTTGCAAGTACAAAAGGTGACTGATAATGATAACGTTAGATCCAAATACCTTGCAACTTCACTACGGATGAAGATATGGGTACTTCCCACATCAATCAAGACTTGAACCAACCGGCCTAAAATAAATCCTATAACTCTTAGAGTCGTTGGGAAGTGAACCCCATGAGTGAAAACATCTCGAACCTTTTCTGAGTTGTTAGGCGGTTCGAGTTGAGGAATGTTCTATGCTCTCCGAGTCATTTGGTTTTCTTGAGTCATTATCTTCACCAAACACCAGAAGGCAAAGTTGCCGCTATTTACACAATGACCTAGAACAAAATTTTCTTCACAGTTATAACATAGTCCCTTTTCCTTTATGGGCTTGCATCTCTGAGTTGTTAATTGTCCGATGGGAATTCCTGAAATCGGTACTAGTGGTGGTGGGCCTTTAGCATAAGCAAGGGTTGCAAAGAAGAAGTGGAATTGGGGCTTTCACTTATATGGACTTATATGGACGTTGCTCAAACAAAGGGTCACTTTGCCTCCAATTGCTTTTGTTCTTGGATTCGTGCTAGCATGACTGCATCCATCAACTCTACTGGCCGAAACGCCTTCACTGTATTGCGGATATAGGATCATAGTCCATAAATAAAGCGGCCAACCAAGGAATCTATTGGTAAAACTTCCACCCGATTAGCTAGGGCTTCGTACTAAGCTTGATAGTCGTTGATCCTAATTTAGCTAGTGATGTGCATGGATCGTCATAATCTGTGGGTCCAAGTGCATCTCCAATGCTCGAGTGAAGGTGGCCCAGAAGTTGAACAGTTTTGCCTTGCTTGCTCATTGAAACCATTACAATGCTAAGCCCTCCATATGATTGACGCGAGGTCTAGTCGTTGATCATTAGGTGTTGCATGAATTCTGAAGAATTTCTTTGCTTGGAAGATCCATCCGACGAGATCAATACTGTCTAATTTTGGAAAATCTACTCAGGCAGCTCGCGTTTGGATCGAACTTGTGGAAGAAGAATTGGTGGATTCTGGTGGCAATCCAAGAGTTCCTCTACTATCTGGTACCGGTGGATCTAATTACTCTTCCATCTATGGTTGTTAATTGGACAAATATTTCACCTAGTATATTTTGTTGATTTGCTAAATCATTTCGTTGCTATATTATTGACTCTTGCAATGATCCAATCTTAGCAGCGTGATCAGATGATACTGTACTCAATTGTTGTAACATTTCTTTGGCGTGTCGTGCTCTAGTTCTGTCGGCATAGATCAAGTAGGTTGGACCAAATTGTTGTAACTTGGGAGGAATTGGAGTTGTTGAGTAGAAGAATTAGGAAAGAAGGCAGATGAGATTGTGAGATATTGGGAATTAACTTTCTTCTATGCCTTTCATATCTGTCTCTACGTTTGTAGAGAAATTGTTGACGCAGAAATCAAGAAAAAATGGTTCTCACATATTTGATTCTCTCCCAACAACTTCGATCTCCTCTAGTGGGTATAATCCTTCAAAAAGGCAGGAAGCTTACTGATATATTTGGATCACGTGGTTGGCTAGGTTAGATGAGAACCTTTGTTGTGTATCATTATGCCCCTCTGGCCTTTGTGCCGTTTTACTTTTTGATTGCATTATAATTTATTATTGTGTTCCAAAGTCCCAATAGTGAACTACTTCAATGGAAGACTTCAAATTAATGCTAGAGGATAATTGTTAATGTGAAATCCCCTATGATCCTAACCCGAAAACCCATATTGTAGGTCCAAAAAACCAGAATGCGAGTAAAAGGCAATTGTGGGCCATCCAAATTGAGACCATTGGATTGGAACCTGAACCAATGGAAGTGTTAGGTAATGATGATGAAGCTGAAGTGTTGTTGAAGTTCATAAAATCTAACTCGAACAATGACGGATGTGGAAAGTGGATCAAGAGTTCATTGATGGCACGTTTGGAAAGACCCAGAGATCAGGTAAGACCTCCCCTAAGTGTGCAATAAGTGTTGAAGAAGAGCCAATGGAAGAACCACCCTTAAAACTACTCCTCGATCAATTCCAGGGGTATAGGTTGATTGGGTATGGGTCTCCCAGGGTGACTCCTACTACTGCCCGCAAGTGAAAAAGGGCAATTTTGGTATTTCGGTGATTCAAACCCCCTATTTAATGATTTCTTCGACCTAAAACGTGTTATTTTACTCTTAAGCCAACAGAGAACGTTAGAGAACATCAGAGAATTCGTTGCAAAGAGGGAGAATATTATGGGGATAGTATGGAGAGCTTTTTGTGCACCAACTAAGTTTTCCTAAAGTTAGTTCACTACTTCATTTGATTTATTCATCTCCTTTTGATTCTTCGCCGCTAGTGGATCACTGTGGAGATTTCCTTAATTAGAAGAGACTTAAACCCTAACATTGTTAATGCTCTAGAGTGATCCCACTATCACTTTATTTTTACCTTTTCTTTCCTGATATATATAAGAGAAGACCTATTTTTGATTCGTTAGGTTTTCGCTTTGATTTGAGTTTTTGAATGTCTTCTATTGATAGGTCTTGTTCTTAGATGTTTATAAAAATTTCTAATTGCTTTGAAAGTAATGTAGAACTAAATCCTATAGCCAACAGAGCATTGGATTAGATTCTGTTCGTACTTGGACATGGTTCTCCCTAGGCGACCCGTAGTGGGTACTATTCAAGCAATATGTACCCCCTAAGGTCGATTTGTCAAACCCCACCCGCTGGTTTTGGACCCATCCTATAACCCGTGGGTGTGATCCACGTTCGAAAGATTTTAAGTACATCATTAGTAATAATAAATACACAAAATAAATGGTTCCAAAATCCATGGAAATAACACTGAATGATATCAAAATAATGTCTTAAACGAATGTATCAAAGGTAGGTAACAAAGTATGTAATAACAGAAGCAAGAATTATCCAAACATTATGTTTTATTATTGTCCTGCAACTTCTTAGGGTACTCTATCTCGTGTTTCTTAATCCACGGAGTTATGAGACCTTCCTTCATGGACTTGTCCAAGTGGCGGACAACTCTGGCTCTCTTCCCTTCAATAGGTGCCATAAGAGCATTCCATGCAACTGCAGGAAGCTTCGTGTTGATTAGGACCAGATCCCATTGACACCTCCAATACCTCTTCAGAGGTGTTCTCCCACGCATGGGGAATTTCTCCTGTTTCTGTATAGACATCTGAAGAAAACAAAGATAATCCACAAGGATGAGTACTAACGAACTCAGTAAGGCAACAATTCCATATATGTACTAAAATCATGTAGTGAATAGCAGATGAAATAATGAAATGCAGAGTTATGAAATGCATTTGGTAATCTAACTATGTGAGTTTCTATTCAGTTAGACATGCTTTAAGATGTAACACCAGCCCTCCTCTGGGTAGGTCTTGTCACTCTAATCCTTCACAGACTAGCTACCTCTATTGAGATCCCGAGTAATGGGTACGGTCCTCATCATCAACCATGGCTGGTGTATAGTCCACACTCTCTCACCATAACCATTGTTTTGAGTATTGGCGCATGTCGGGGATTCTAAACCCAATGAAAGATCCTATGGTAACACACTCTATGTGGTCCAAATACCTTTCCTCATACCTAATGCACTGTTGGTCCAGCATCCTTCTCCACCTAAGAATGTGAATCCTCATAAACTGATTACCTCTGTTGGATCCCATTCCTTAACCCTATGGTTATCCACATATTGTTGGGGCAGATGCTCTCATGTTTCCTCACGACACCTAAGCCGTCTTTTGGGCGCCCATGAGCCCAACCCTAACATATGCAACTTTACCATTGTCTGATAATCAGTAGACCACTGAGTCTCCTCACGGACTGATTACCTGTTTTGGATGACACATAATCACGGGTCACTCCACTTCAATACCCCTGCCAAAAAGGTAGCAACATGTAGGGGTACCTAATGGTGCAATCTAGACCTCCTAGTCATGTGGGACAACAATCATGAGATGCCAGGGGCATTAGAGGACAATGTCCCATACCACAACCCCTGATATTCCAAGCTAGGAGCACCAAGCTAGGTATTCTTCAATCATAGTCGCACCAAACACATCATTCTACACTAAGCAAAGTAGTAAAATGCATTAATCATCAAATCATGACACTTCATTAACAAGTAAACATGCATAACAATAAATTACAACATGCTATAAGACTATTGACATGTACAAAAAAGTAAGTAGTTCATCATAATATCAATTCATCCATACATGCAATTGTGTCCTTACCTGTTTCAGTGGAAAAAGTATTGAAAAACGTGCTAGATCTCCCAAGCGCATACACTAACAGATTCCAGAAAAGCCCCTAGATTAAGATTGTAAAGTTACATTAGGGTCTGAGAGTAAAGCATCAACACAACCTCTAGAAGCAGGTCGGTTAGTTAAGGCTATTAGTCAGTTGATTGACTGCCCTAAGTGACCACCCCACTCTCGGGCATAAGTCGGAATTTTAGACTTTTGGTTACCCATCTTTGATTTGTTTTTGGGTTAACCTAAGTCTAAATCACTTCTTTAGAATTCCAAAGAGGTCACTTAGACTATAGATCATAGAAGGGAATAATTTAAATCCACATCATCTTCTTTGATAAGATCTGCCATTAAATTGGATAAAAAAATCCATCCTCTTGGTGTGATCCAATCGAGATCATTAATGGAAAAATGACTAAACTAATCCAAATCACTACCATAGAATTTAGAAGAAAAATAACTACTCTAACAAGATAAATCAATAGAATAAGAGAGTGATTAAACTTACCTCCACTTGGATATGAAAGTCAAAGCAAACTCACAAAATTCATTGTGGAAAGAGGTTCCCTCCACCCACCACTTGTGCTCTGCCTTTACTCAGTCCATAGCAGCCTCCACGAATTAAATATAAAGAAATTAGGTCATTGAAGGCTTTAAATAGGGTGTCGGGGGCAAATTAGGATTTTTAGGCAGGGTTTTCCAATCGACCACTAGGGTGGCTGGTAACCTGGTCAATCGACTACCTTAAGCAATTGCCCCTTGGTACTTCCAGTATGTGGGCGTTTGTACTCCAAGTTGATCTCTAGCTTTGCTGCAACCTTAACCAACATGTGGGGGGGGGGGGATGTTACCTTGTTTGCAAACATACATCTTCCAACTCGACCTTTCTCGTGCTAGATATCCATTTGCCCAGTCCATCCGAGTTCCAGCTGGACCTCCTTCCGTTTTCCAGTATGGTAGGATCTTCATCAACAATGTCCAGATCCATAGACTCTGGGGCCAAAACATGGGCCTCAATCCAGATAGCCCATAACTTCTTTCGGCTAGAGCTTCGGGTACTTGGACCTACGATTTGGGTTTCGGATTAGGAATATGGGGGTTATTACACGATTGACCATAGGTCTCCCTAGGAGACCCGTACCGGTTACTATTAAAGAGACCTAGGGGTGTCAACGGTTCGGGTTGGGCCGGTTTCGGGCTGAAAAACACTTAGCCCAAACACGGCCCATTAAGAAAATAACGGTTTTGGGCCGGTGCGGTTTGGGTTCGGGCTAACGGTTTAGAATTGGGTTTACTAACAGTTTGGGTTTGGGTTTACTAATGGTATGTTTTAAGTACCTTGTTGATATGTGAAATTTATCAAGAGTATGTGAACACATATAAATATTAAGTTATCTCCAGGTCTTTTGTGTTGGGTGTTCAAAACCAAAAACCTTTTTTTACAAAGAAATAAAACTTAGAGAACTAATATACAAAAGAAAGCTGGAATCTCTATGAATTTTAATGGGTTGTCTTTGCTTATTTTCCTCCCCCTTCTTGACACTTGTAAAAATTGATCAAATTAAGCATTAAAAGATTTTCAAATGATAATACACTTGCTAAATATTTACTAAGCCCATCTTCCAAATGGCGAAGGCTTTGACAAGCTTATTGTTTGCATATTCCAAAACAAAACAATTAAGGAAAACAAATGGATATTTGGGGGTTTTCTTGTCTTTTACATTTAAATTTAAGTTATTTTATTTCTTTATAACGGGTTTAACGGGTTGGTTTCGGGCCAAACAGTTCGGGCTAGCGAGCCACACACGGGCTGGCCAAACACAACCCATTAAGCTTCGGTTTGGGCCG
The DNA here is from genome assembly GCF_041222555.1 of Hakea prostrata. Taxonomy (NCBI): domain Eukaryota; kingdom Viridiplantae; phylum Streptophyta; class Magnoliopsida; order Proteales; family Proteaceae; genus Hakea; species Hakea prostrata. The sequence continues at coordinate 34,379,561 of NC_142608.1, read as the reverse complement.
GTTCTATCCGGTTTTAACGGTTCGGGTTAGGTTTTGACACCCCTAAAGAGACCTATACCTTACGGCTTCGGCTTTTGTTTTCTTTTCCGACATAAAACTTCTAGGGTTATTTCTAACCTTTAACCAGTTAGGATTATTTGGGACGTGTTAAGTCACCTTTGAAGAAGTACAACTTACTTTCAAGGGCAGGGAATTCATTTATTTATGCTTATCTTTAATTCCTAATATTACATTGGACTTGTGTATTAAATTGTATGCTACTGCTTAAAGACTTTTATATCCTTGCAAATATTTGAAATTGTGGAATCATGATTGTTTACTGAATTATAAGTATTATTGCTGAATTGGACTACTAGTGGACATGATATGGGGTTGGGGATTAACCACTACCCTAGGAACCTCAGAAGGAACATATATATTAGGTGACATCTCTAGGTTGTCTAGATGAAACATGGTTAGGCACCCCATCATGTCACTACCCTATCGGCGGGGGTACTGATGCTGAGTGAACCGTGGCAGCAGTGTGGGCTGTTGGCCCTCAAGACCAGTAACTAACCCGTGAAAAGACACAACCATATTGTGGGGGCCATTCATTGGTAGGGTTACATATAATAGGCTTGGGTTTTTAGGCGCTCAAGACCCATAACCTACCTATGAGAGGACATGAGAGCATCCCACCCATTATTTGTGGACGACCAATAGGGCTAAGAGAAGGCGTAGTTCGAGTTGGTTTGAGCCATAAGATATGTTGACTCTAGATAGGAAGGATACTGAACCAAGCTGGTTGGTGCCATAGGGGAGGTATCTAAACCTAAAATGATATAACTGAGTATATGACTTGCACTGGTTTAGGTTTTTTCCTGACATGCACCAATACTTATGCCAATGGTGTGGTAAGAGAGTGGTGACCTAAACCTTAGCCAAGGTGTGAAGTGATTGTACTCCTTACCCGGGATCCCAATAGAGGTAATTAGTTCTTGAGGGATCAAAGTGACGAGACCTACCTAGAGGAGGTTGGTTTTATATCTTAATGTGTACCTAGATAGAGACCTGCATTGGTAAAAGTATAGGAACACTATTTCATTGCACTTGCATGATCATGTCTCGTCATATCATATCAATGTATTAGTGTTACTACCTTATGTATGAATGATGGATATACATATTATTTGAATTACTCACTGAGGTCTTTGGAAGTCATCCCTTGTGGCTTTTTATTTTAGATGTATTCACAGGTGAAGAAGAGACCCTGAGTTTACATTCGGAGATATTTTCCTTTGACATACAACTGAGGAAATGATGGGGATTCATTATGGCTTGTGGTACGATTCGAGTGCTAGTATGGAGTACCCTTATAGCCTCAATCAATAATGATAGGACCCGATGAACGCGCCGTTGGGCTTACGAGTTGGATATCAATTTGAAGTTGCAAGTGTATAAGCACTTGGAAAAGAAGGCGAAACGTTGCAAGAATTAGACTTGTTTTTGATTTGTTGCATTCCAGTTTAGCTTTCCTTTAAAGGATTAGTAATGTTATTATAAAATCCAGCTTTTACCTAACCTTGACCCGACCCGGTCATTGTTGTGTTTGTAGGTCCGAAGACCCGAATTGGTTGTAGAAGGGACTTATGGGCCCTGCTAGTTGATGACGTGGTGTCAGAACTCCAGTATATGGACATTGATGATGCTGCTCCTTCCTTGAGCACATCATCAGTGTTAAGTTAGAATTTGCGCACTGATGAAGAGTGAGACAGTTGAGATATCAAACGAACTCCTGTGCATAATCCGAAGGTACTCCCTAAAACTAGACCTCTTGAGTGAACTGTAGGAGAAAATCCCATGCAATTTGACCTTGTATAGCCCTCCAAGTCCACACCTTAAGTTGCTGAACTTTCTGTAAAATTCTGCAGAAACATGTTTTGGTCGATACTGGTTTGCTGAACCCAGGTTTAAAAATTCTCTGGAATATTCTTTTCTATTTATTTATTCCTCGAGATTGGAGCCCTATTCTAGCGTTTTCAACATCTGAGAACGTGGGAGAGCCTCTCAAGAATTTCTCCATGGTAATGGTGAAGCGTCTACTCCATTAATCATTGCCAACCACTCATTTCCACTTTCTTGTTCCACTCCCAAGGTATGACTCTCTCTCCTAATCACTTTCTCACTCATCTTTTCTCTATTTTACTGTAGGGACCATGACCAAGGTGCTGCAACCTTGCAAACACCTTGCCATGAGCCTTCTATACCTCATACATTGATGTTTTCACCGATATGACTATGATTTATTCACCTCATGATCATTAACTACACATTTCCATGATTTATTGCTCACCAACTTGCTTTATTTACCAAAATTGAGATGAAGCCTATGATTAACCTAATCTACACCTTGCATATGAGTTCAATGTTGCTTCTAAGTGATTCCCTACCTAATCCCCTATGTTTTTCCCCCAATTTGCATTAAGATATAGCCAATGCCATGTTTAACAACTCTTGACCTTGATAAATCAATTTGGGGATTTCTAAATGGACCATTGGATTATGTTAAATTCGTGATAATTAGTGTCCCTATGTTGTGCTTAGACTATTCCCCAAGTTTCGGATGGATCCGAGACCTGGAAGACCAAATTTTCGGAATTCCACATGTTCGATCTACTTGGTAGTAAGTGTTACCTTTTGTTGCTGCAACCCTATTTGATCATAATACTATTATATAAAAGTACGTACTTTGATTTGTGAGGCAAATCTTTTATTGGACTAAATTTTCCTATTTCCCATACAATGACCTCTCGTATAGGAATTTTTGAACCAAGTATTTTAATTGTTCTTTAGGACAAAGTTGTCCAGTCATCTTTTTTTATTTTCTTATTTATTTTTTATCTAATAAAGTTTTCAATAGACTATATTGTCCAACTTTTCACTTATAAAGATCTATTATATAATTATTAGGAATGAAGAATTTTGAAGGGCAAAGATGTCCACCAAACTATTATTCGACTTCCCAAAGCACCTTCATGATCTTCACCGATTTATCAACTGCCATGCCCGTGGATTCCACGGAGATGGTTTTGTTCCTTCCAACATTTCTTCCTATGGCTCCGAAAACCTGAGCACTTCTCACCCCAAAATTCCTAGAGATCGGATATCCCACCAAATCTGGTGGTGGGTCATCATTTTCTTCTCCTTGGAGGAGCAGCAGAACTGGGCTGGGCTAAGTAGAGCTTTCGACGGTGGCATTAATGGCATGAGTAAATTTTCGCTCTCTTTTTCTATTCTCTGCCTTCCTTCGAATTTTCCTTATCGTGTATGGTGAATGGCAGGATACCCATATGGAAGTTTGTTACATGGATGTTGATTACCTTGATTTCTTAGATGCACTATTTGCATCTGTGCTCATACCCAATTCGATTATTCATCATTAATGGAGGAAGAGTATCCACCCCTGTTTCTATGTTATCAATTGGGTTTTACGCTTCCCAATTGAATCAAGAAGACAGCCAAAAAAAAAGCTGAATGAGGTCTGCACCCATAATGTTTATTTAGACCGACGAAGCTTTTTCTATGAAAAGCACTGATACTGAAAATATTCCTAGTATATCTTTGGGATATACTGCTTATTTGTGGGTGTGGTAGAAGTTACTTATAAAAACTGAATAGTGAAATGACTGCCATGGCTTAACAATTAGCAGTCTAAGTAATATGGACTATCGTAAGCCAAAGTTGAATGTAGCATATAAAGTGATATTTCGACAAAGTATCTAGCATGGTGGTGTTAGACCTTCTAGGGTTTTGAGTAATCAATAATAAAATCATGCAAAAACTAGGATACGATATTAAATTTAGAAAGTATTGGACATACCTTACATCAGACGTATATTGAAGAAGATTGATGCAAACCTTGAATGCCAAATTTGTAGAGTGACGAAGCCTTCTCCAATCTACTCGTCTTCCTACCTTACCTCTTTCTTGTGGAGAGAGAAGAGAACAAAAGAACTTGAAAGATTGGAGGGACCCAATCATAGCTATTTATAATAGCAATCCCAAACCCTAGTCCACTTTCACAATGGACCGGTTTGGCCCATCTCAAACCTAATGGCAGTGCATCGGCCCGATGTATTGAGACCCCCATCAATTATTAACCCCAGTAATTAATCCAAGCCCATATATTGCCTAGGACAAACCTAACAATCTCCCACTTGGGCTAGATTAATTGTTCTGTTACGATAAATTGATGTGGTCGTGGAATCTCAATCACAAAATTTGTCATTAATCCTTGATCTAGTTAACAAGTTCACTAATGTCGAACAATAGTAGAATATAAGTCTCATCATACGACATATTTCTTTCTATCAGTCACAGCAGAAGTTTACTTACTAACTAAAACGAAATGAGATGAACAAGAAATATTCAACAATTGTGATCACATAAACGACGTTAATTATTCCTTGTCGATCCTTCGTCATACCCCTAAATATTGTCATATTCATGAGTTGTCTTGAACACCGTCACATTCAAGGCTAACACACATTTAGGCCAAAAGCCATTGTCAATAGTCAATCCGTCAATTATGACTAAAGCCACACTTGGACAATGGTAAAATTGCCATTTCCAAAACATCATAACAACGAAGCACAATTAAATGCATGCATGCATCAAAACATCCATAAGAAAAATAATTCATTCATCATATATATATATATCATCAATATCAATTCATTAACTCCCACTAAGTTCTACCACTAAACAAGCATAAATTTAATTAAGAACAAATCATAAGATCAATCAACCTGCCAAATAACAGTGACATGAGTGCATAAGTTCAATCATTAAAATATAAGAACTACTAAGAGAAAAAGGCTTTATCCCCTGTATTACTCTTTCTTCCCATCCTTGGAGTCTTATCCTTAAGCCAAGATTTACGTGCATTACAGTCTCTCTTAAAATGTCCCTTTTGATCACACCAGCAACATGTAATATCACCATGGTTCTTCATTTCCTTGTTATATGGATGATACTTGTCTTTCTTGAAAGAAATTTGTTTGTTTTTATGAAACACACTAGCAGATGTCTTGTTGTCTTTAATCAGATTTATAATCTTGATTCTTGTCCTTTTCTTATCACATATAGAAATAAGGTCTTTCATGGTCTTTTCCTTTGTCTGCGCATTGAGTGAGGTTCTAAGCGTAGCGTATGACTCTGGAAAAGATTTGATAACAAGATGAACTAGAAATTCATCATCGATTGTTGTCCCAAGATCTTTTAATCTAGGGATAATTACTGTTGCCCCCTTGTACTTTGATTTTATTACTAATAAAACCCTGTTCTTTACAAAATAACTGTTGCCCCCCTTCCTTATAACAGTGTTAAATAGCCGTTAAGTTTGAATATGTAATGTCTAATTTTCCCTTCATTAAAATTAATAAATCAAAAGACGATGCTATCCCATTTATAAAAACCAGATTAAATGCCAATTTTACCCTAAACTTCATTTATTTTGAATTAATGAAATGAGCAAAATCCAAATCCAATTTGGTTTCCCACCTTCACTAAACTTCATTTATTTTGAATTAAAGAAATTGACAAAATCCAAATCCGATTTGATTTCCGGCTTCACTAAGCTTCATTTATTTTGAATTAAAGAAATGGGCAAAATCCAAATCCGATTTGGTTTCCCACCTTCACCAAACTTCATTTATTTTGAAAATATTTTAGGTGAAATTTAATTTCCAATTTGAGTTGAATTCGATTTTCCTTCCTCTTCGGTTTCTATTTGAGTTTTATTCAATCATTCTTTCTTTATTTGATGGTTTTCTTTTTAGAATAAAACGAATTATAGTTACTTTTTTCTTCACAGTTAATTAAGGGTACTACTGTAACTTGACAAAATGGTAACAATAAGTAAAGAGATAAGTATAAGGGTATTTTGGGGTTTTTGAGAAAATATAAAGATGCCACATCATTAGTAAACTAATGGAACTTGATGGTAGGGGGGCAATAGTAATTGTAGACAAAGTTAGAGGTTGGATTAGTAATTTTGAAAAGTACAGGGGATACAGTAGTAATAAAATCAAAGTACAGGGGGCCAATAATAATTATCCCTTTAATTTATTTACTTTAGAAGACATCTCCAGAAGATATTCTGTCACATCCCCCCAGCCGGTACCCTAACTGGCATACCCGGGTGTGTGATCCACAGTCCCAAAGAACAAGTATCGAGGAAATCATCTTCCCACATAAGCAATAACATAATCATGAACATAAATAATCAATGTTCCAATATAAATGAGATATCCAAATAAAGAAGGAAAATATTATATAATCATCAGAGTGCGAAAAAATAATGGATAATGTCAAATCAAAGAGTAAAGTGAGGCGGAAACTCACTCTACCAAACAACGGAAAAGTAGCTCAAAAAGGAAAGAAAAGAGATTACAACTAATCCCAAAATGAAGTAACAGAAGTAACTAAATTGTTTTCAACTTTGTAAAGTATGTCCTTGTATGTGTAGACTTCAGAGATAAGGTGATGGACTAATCATGGTACGAAGCCTGACCACCCGAGGGATCTTCACAATAATGATCGTAACAACTATCACCCTGCGGGAAATATGCCTCTTCACCCTGTGCTTCCTCATACGTACCGTCATAGTAATCCAAACCTGTAGAGAAGTCTAACAAAAGATACGGTACAAAAGGAGTGAGTCTCGAAAGAAACCTAGTAAGGCAGGTTAAATCCACAATAACATAAATGGCAGGATTATAAAGCAAAGCATAATGCTATATGATATGAAACAGACAATGTATGTATGAATCTAACTCTAAGGATGCTGGTCTCTATTGGCAGATATGCTTTAAGTCATAGCACCATACTTCTTTGGGTGAGTCTCAGTCACTCGGCTCCGGTTGGTAATGGGTCATTCATTCCTCGGGACAATCCATGGCTGGGGTATAGGTCACCTCTCTCTCACATCACCATTGATCTAAGTATTGGCGCATGTCAAGGTTAAGCCTAGCCAAATGCAAGTCTTCTACTTAGTCATATCAACTCAGTTTTAGATACGTCCATTCCTCGACCCTGGCGATCCTTTCCGGTATCCTTCACACTAGAGTCCTCATAGTCCCTGACTACGGACTCATCAACCCTATTGGTTATCCACATATGGCGGGAAGCTCTCTTGTCCCCTCACGGGTTGGTTACCGGTCTTGAGCGCCCATGAGCCCAAGTCTATCCATATGCAACCCTCCCAATAAATGGACCCCACAATGTGATTCCTATCCTATCACGGGTTGATTACCGGTCTTGAGCGCCCATGAATCCCCATTGCTACCACGGGTCGTTCGGTCTCAATACCCTTTCGACTAGGGTTTGATATAACGGGGACATTCTAGCCAAACACTGCTAGACAATCCTAGGTATGACAACCAACAATTCAAGAAGGTGTCAATGGGCACCCCCGGAAACATCCCATAACATTCCCGTTGATGTCCCAAGGACAAAAGTGTCAAAAGGACACCTCTCCATCCCAAACCATACCTAATTAGTCACAATCATCAGTCAATCATATCATACACCATTCTAGTAACACCTCATACAGAAAGTATACAATAACACGGTCCATCTCATATACAATTGACAAATAAAAGACATTCATAAACTAAAGAATACAAGTAAGTAATGCTACTATAATTAAAGTAAGTACATCAGTAGTGTATCCATAAAAGAATCCAATTATGGTAACAAATCCGAATGATTCTAATATAGAAGTTAAAATCACACAATCTATGTAATTATAGAAATAACCCTCCTTACCTTATGTAGCTTGAAGAGAATCCCAAGAATCAAGGAGAATCTTTCTAAACTTGGCAAGAAGATCCTAAACAAGTATACATACCTTATTAGGAAAGAAGTCAAAAGGCAGGAGATCAAATGAACCAAAACAGACCAAGAAAAGAAGCTACTGTCTTCATTGGTCAATTGATTGGTCTACTGACCCAGTCGACCAACTGAGTCAGTAACATACAAAAACAGAGTTTCTGATCCGAAAACAGAATTTTGCGACCCGAAACATCACCATACAAGAAGGGGATTGCAATGACAATGTACTAGTACTAAAGAACAAGTCTAGCACTATCATTGATCAAAACCTAAAGATACAAATAAGGAAACAAAACTTTCCATAAAAGTAATAGTCAGGGGTTTTGAAGAAAACATGGTACGATCATGAAGGGAAAAATCAAAGATTGGAAGATTACTAATCTAGTAAAGAAAACATAGAGATTGAACACTGAACTAATCAAGAAACAGATCTAAGATTATAAGAATTCAAATCCAGAGATGAATCAAAGAAGAAGATCATGGTTCCTTCAAAAGCTTGTAATGATCATGATCAAGATCATTATAGTAGCCATTAATCCTTAGGAAACCATGAGAGATGAGTGGAGAGATGTTTGCAACAAAGGATGTAGCATCTACTCTACTATCTCAGTCCAAAAAGAAAAGAAAACAGAGATGGGGAAGAAGAAGAGAGTGTAGACATACCTTTCGATGCAAGAAGAAGAGAAATGCGAGAGTTCTTGCATGAATCCAACCTAGGGCGCAAAGAAACTGATTTGAATGGAGCTCTGACTCGTTCCAGAAGTTTAGGAGGCAAAGGAGATGGAATAATCACGAGATTGGACTTAAATAGAGCAGCCATGACCTAATTAGCAAAATACGATCTCATTGGTCGATTGGTTGGTTGATTGGCCCAATCGACCAATCAGTTGACCAAGCAGGACAGCAAGGCCAAGGCTGGGATTTGGAGGATCAAATGAACACCAAACCTAAAGAGATTTTACACACACATCAAGTGACATACCTAGGGTGTAGAAATGCCTTTGAACCAAGTCTGATAATACTCCAAGTCTTTCAACTAATCTCATCTTCAGTCAGGTGCAGTTTCCTTTCTAGTTTTGAGCAAGTTTCCATAATTGGAACACTAACATCAACATCCATGGGTTCAAGGTCAAACTTCATATCTTCCACTGAGATAGCCCACAATTGACTTCTTCCTTTACTCTGGGTCATCGGACCTACAAACAACAGGGTTTCCGAGTCAAGGTTAGGGCTGGGTTTCACTAAAATTTGCTCTATATATTTGTTACAAAGAGAAGAAATTCTATTGAATTATTAAAAAACCAAACAAGTACAAAGATATTGCCGTACAATATTGAACAAAGTCATCGGGCCTTGCATGTAGAGGGCCTACTTGGCTATACTAGTAAATCATTTTAAAAGTCGAATTCTAGAACATCACAAGGGCAACCCCTCCTATCAATTCTTTTATGTGAAGCATAGTATAGATGTCGTCCAGTGGCCAAGGGTGTGAAAGAGGATGATGAACATTTGGACAATATCAGGATTTGAGCACGTGCCACACATTAGTCAATGGAGGGAGAAATCCACTAAAATAAGATAATCCCTTTTGAACAGAAAGAAGCATGTCAGGAAAGAACATCCCCTCAACCGCTACTCCGAATTCAATCTGTTTGAATTTATGATTCCAATACACACAAAAGTACCAACCAATCTTTATAAGTTTTTGACTAAAGATACCTGCACACATTAAGAGAGGGTTATCAAGAGCTAGACCAAATATATTGCATATATAGGATAGGATATGATCATAAGGTATTACACCCCACCCGCCGATATTGGTCCCGCCCGACAACCCGTGGGTGCGATCCACAGTCACAAGATCCACAATTTCGCCATCAATGATAATAAATGCATATAATAATAAATCAAGAGTAAGAAAAATTTAATATAATCAAAGGAATGAATAAGATAAACGTGTCCAAAAAGTATCTCAGCGGAAGCAAGGGAAAAATCAATGTTTAAATGTTCTTTTTTTCTTTCACAAGGGCGGCACACTTCTCTTCTAATTTCTTGATGAATGGGGTCATCCACCCTTCCTTCATTGTCTTATCAAAATGGCAAACCACCTAGATTCTCTTGCAATCAATAGGAGCTTACGCGCACTCATGCACCCATAGGTGGCTTCATGCTGTGCATTGTTATTTTCCACTGATGCCTCTAGAGTGTCTTCAAGGGGGTTATCCTAGTCATACGAAATTTCTCCTTTCAAGATAGCCATCTGAATAATATAAGATAATCCACAAAAAGGGTGAGTTTTGACAAACTCAATAAGACAACAAATCTCATATACACGTCAACATCATAATATGATAAATAACATAAAGGAAAGAGGATATGCACAAGTATGAATGTGTCTAACAACTAACCATGCAAGTCTCTAGTATGACAGACATGCTTTAAGGTATAACACCAGCCCTCCTCTGGGTAGGTCTAGTCACTTTGATCTCTCATAGACTGGTTACCTTTGTTCAGATCCCGGGCAAGGGGTTCGGTCCTCGTCAATCAACCATGGTTGGGATTTAGGTCCACAGTCTCTGACCATGACCATTGGCATGAGTATTGGTGCATGTCAGGAATTCTAACCCAATGCAAGGTCCTATGGTAACATACTACATATGGTCCAAATACTTCCCCTATGGCACCAACCAACTCGATTCAGTATCCTTCTCCACTTAGGAATGAAAATCCTCACGGACTGGATATCTCTGTTGGACTCCATTTCCTAACCCTATGGTCATCCATATATTGTTGGGGCGGATGCTCTCATGTCCCCTCATGACTTCGAAGACGCTTATTGGACGCCCATGAGCCCAACTCTAACATATATAACTCTACCAATGCATGATCAATAGTAGACCACTGAGTCTTTGCACATACTGACTATCATTGTAGGATGAAACAGAGTCACATCACTGTTATCATGGGTCATTCGGCTTCAATGCCCCTGCCGAAAGGGTAGTAGCATGTATAGGTACCTAACTATACAAACTAGACCTCCTAGGTATGTAATCTAGCAACCATGACAGTGCTTAGGGCATCAGAGAACAGTGTCCCATACCACAGTCCCTGATATCCCAAGCTATGGATACCCAGTAAGGATACCCTCAATCATAGTTACAACACATCATCATTGAATATCATACAGTAATTAAGTACATCTAAACATCATTCACAGTATATTATTGCTATCAATGAATAATTTAAAATTATTGTAGCAACAAGTTATAAGATCACTTATGCATTCAAGGCAATGAACAATCATTGCATTACATGTCAATGCATATATAAAGAAATGTAACCTTACTTGTCAAAGTGTAAAAGCTACTAAAAGTATAATTAAACTTCATAAGTGACAAGTCTAGTAAACCTCAGAGATCATCTAGATTAGGGTTAAAAGGATACATTAAAGTCAGAAGTCAAAATAGAGGAAAGATCAAGCTGATAGTGCCACTGTGACCCAGCTGGTCACTCATGGTGGTTGGTTGGGTCAATCAACCGCCCTGACCGACTGCCCCTCTTTTAGGCAAAATCTCAAGTCCGAAATTTAGACTTTTGATCACCCATCCTTGATTTGATTTTGGGATGATCCAAATCCAAATTTCATCCTTAACATTATAGAAAGTCCATCTCAACCAAGAAGTACATAAGCGAGAGGTTTAGAATTCATTTCATCTCCTTTAACTAAACCAACCCTTGATTCGGATATGAGAATTCATCTTCGGCTGTGATCTAGTCGTGATCATCGATGGGAAGATTCTAACCATCTCAACTCACTAACTACAGAATCAAAGAGGAAAGAAAAACACACTACCAGTAAAGAGAAACAAGGAGGGAGAATGTGTGATTAACTAACATCCAATTGATTCGCAAGACTGATCAAGAATCAAACCTTCTCCGTGATCTAAGCGTTCTTCACCTCCTGACACGTGTACTATGCATCTAACCGTCCACAGCAGTCTCCACGAATAAAATAATACGAAATTAGGTCGTGGATGGCTATTTATAGAGGGTCGGGGGAAAATCAGGGTTTTAATCTGCAATTAGACCTGACCGGTCGCTTGGGGTGGTTGGTTGGGTCAATCAATTGTCTTAACCCAACACATGGGGGGTCCTTACCTTGATCACAGACATCTTCAAACTCAACCTGTCTCAGGTTAGAGATCCACCTCCCCAGTCCATCAAGGTTTCTACTAGATCTCCTTTGGGTTCCCAATATAGTAAGTTCTTCATTGGTAGAATCCAGATCCATGGGCTCAGGGTATGGATCATGGGCTTCAATCCAAATAGTCCATAGATTCTTCTGGCTGGACGTTTAGGTACTTGGACCTGCAATACGGATCTCGGGTTAGAATTACGGGGGTTGTTACATCTTCCCCTCCTAACAAGAAATTCTGTCCTTGAAAGTTGCAGCGTACCTATATGTCCGAAAAGTTGGGGGAATTTGGCTCACATCTCATCTTCTTTTTCCCAAGATGCTTCTTCCACCAAATGATTCTTCCATCCGATCTTCACCACGGGTATGGTCCAATTCCTCATTTGTTTGTCCTTTCGATCCAAAATTTCCGTAGGTTCTTCTTCATAAGTCAAGTTTGCACTTAAACCTTCAAGTTCTTGTTGGAGCAATTGTTTTGAGTTTGCTAAGCTTTCCTTAGCATAGAAACAAGGAATACATCATGCACACCAATTAAAGACGGAGGAAGGGCCAACTTGTGAAACCCAGCCCTAACCCTAATCCAGAAACTTTGTTATTTGTAGGTCCAGTGACCCAAAGTAAGGCAAGAAGTCATCTTTGGGCAATTTCTGTTGAAGACTTGATGGCTGGATTGGAATCCATGAGTGTTGATGCCAGTGTTCCAATGGTGGAAACTGCATCCTGATGAAGATTGGATTAGTTGATGGTCTTGGAGTGGTCTCTGTATTGATTCAAAGGCATTTCTAACTCCTAGGTATGTCACTCTAGGTGTGTGCAAAACCCCTTGATGTTTGGACTTGATCTGAGCCTTCAAATCCACATTTTGAAGTTGATGTCTTGATTGGTCGACTCATTGGTCGATTGGACCAATCGACCAATTGATTTTGTTTTTGAAATTTGAATCCTGTCTCTTCTATTTAAGTCTAATCTCGGGAATACTCCGCCTCATCTGCCTCCTAAGCCTCTGGAACGAGTTAGAACCCTAATCTAACGCATTCCCTTGCATTCTTTGGTGATCTCTCACAAAGACTTGAAGAATTCTTCATCCTCCTACAGCAAAGGTATAATTCACTCACTCTTTCTTCTATCTCTGATTTTCTTTCTTTAATTCTATTCTTCGTTGAGATCAGGAAGAAGATGATGCACTCTTGCAACCATCTATTCCATGATCTCATCATGTTCTTTAAGATCCATGATCATCATCATGATCTTAACCTCAGCCAGTGGAATCTTCGAAACCCTAACCCTAATCCTTTAAAACCCTAACCTGTGTGATCATCTGGAGAACTTTTGGTAACCTCCCTTGTGAAGGGAAACCTCTTGGGTGACATTGTGTTAACCTAAACTTAATCATCTATATTTTCCTGTTTTGATAGTTAACAATTTATCTTCTCTCATCCAGAGCTCTCAATATTTTCCGGGGGAACCAAAAAGGGTGAAACCCTAATTTTCTGGGATCAAACCAAGAACCCCTAGTTTGATCATGGTAACCCAATCAATGTGTTTTCCTTACTATATCTGTAATCTTCATATCCTAGTTCTTTTATCTTTGATTATAATATTTTCCCCTCATAATCTATGTTTAACCTAGTAGGTTAACCTTTTTGTTCCTAGGTTACAACTTGGGAACTTGATTTGATTTATGAATTGATATCCTCTATACCCTAGAATACTACCATGATAATTTCCCTCTGATTTGTACCCTTTTGAACCATCAAATTCGGTTCTTGATTCTCAAAATTCAGATTCTTGTAGGCCACTGTCTCCATTGGTCGACTCATTGGTCGACTGGTCCAGCAGACCAATCAATCGACCAATGAGTACAAAGCAACCTCATTCTTGGTCCTGTTTCGATTGATTTATGATCTTTTCCTTTATGCATCTTTCCTAACATGTTGTATGCACTTGTTTAGGACTGTCTTCTCAGGTTTAGTCAAGATCATACTTGATTCTTTAAGTTCCTACCCAAGTTAGAAGGAAAGGATAGTTGATTCCTTAACTGCATTGATTGCTTGTTCTCTAGTTTCTACTTTATGAAACTACGAGATTACCCACTATTGTTGTACTTTAATTCTGATCTCCTACTGTGGGAACAGTAGCACTTGTTTATATTGTCTTTTTATTATTCATGATATATGAATTACTTATTATTGCCTAATCTGATTTTTGCTTTTACATTCTCTTGTATATGATGAATTGCTGGTTGTGTATGTCATGACTGTTCTGAGAATGTGTTTGCTTAAGTTTGGTTTGGGATTGGGGAGTATCCTTTTGATGCTTCTGTCCTTGGACATCGGAGGGAATAGTATGGGATGTTCTCCGAAGATGCCCATCGACGCTTTCCCGAATCATTGGTTGTCATACCTAGGGATGTCTAGCAGTGTTTGGCTAGGATATACCCCTGTTATATCAGACCCGATTCGGGAGGGTATTGAGACCGAACGACCCGTGGTAGCAATGGGGATTCTCGGGCGCTCAAGACCGGTGAGGTATATCCATGAGAGGACGGGAATCACATTGTGGGGACCATTTATTGGAGGGTTGCATATGGCTGGACTTGGGCTCATGGGCGCTCGAGACCGGTGAGTTATATCCGTGAGAGGACATGAGAGCTTCCCGTTTACCATATGTGGATAACCAATAGGGTTGATGAGTCCGTAGTCAGGGACTATTAGGACTCTAGTGGAAAGGATATCGGAAAGGATCGCCCGGGGCGAGGAATGGAAGTATCTGGACCTGAGTTGATGTAACTGACTAGATGACTTGCATTGGGCTAGGCTTTTCCCTGACATGCACCGGTACTTATGCCAAATGGTTGTGAGATAGTGTGTTGACTTAACCCCTTTCCATGGTTTGTCCTGAGGGATGTTGGACCCACTACCAACAGGAGCCGTATGCGTGACCTACCCAAAGAAGTACGGTGCTATGACTTAAAGCATGTCTACCATAGAGACCAGCATACATAGAGTTTAGATGCATTCATACTTTATCTGTTTCATACTGCATTGCATCATGTTCTGTTTTGCCACATGTTATCTATGATGTTATGGATTAACTACCTTACTGAGTTTCTTCGAAACTCATTCCTTTTTGTATATTCTTTGTTTAGATTATCCTGCAGGTACAGATTATTATGACGAGCAGTACGGTGAAGTGCAAGCCGATGAAGCGTATCACACGCAAGGTGCTGGCGACGATCAAGATTACTCTGATGATCCCCCGGCGGATCAAGCTGCGTACTACGTTTGAAGGCAGCATCGAGTTAGAATGGATTCATTGGATTGACGAAGTCCATACTTGTGAAGACGTTATCTATAGACTAGAAGACGCTTGATCTTAGTTTATTTCTTAATACATTTGTTTCAGTTGTATTTCCTTTTAGACTTTCATACTGCGTTCCGCTATATTGGTGGAGTGAGTTTCCGCCTCACTTTACTCCTTTTGATATCATTGGATATCTGGTATCTTTTCCGCACTCTGATTATACTGATTATTCATTATTGTTTTGAACCTTCGTTTATAATATTAAACCTTGATTATTTCCTGTTTATGATTATGTTATTGTATATGTGGGAGGATGATTTCCTCGATACTTGATCTTCGGGGCTGTGGATCACACTCTTGGGTATGCCTGTTAGGGTACCGGCTGGGAGGATGTGACACAACTTGTAGGCAACTAGTCCAACCTTTTCAGTAATCTTGAAGGGTTATTGGGCTGAGCTTCCCTTTTATATCAAATCTCAGAACACCCTTTATAGGTGAGACCTTCAAAAAAGTCTGCTCTCCAACCTAAAATTCTAAATTTGACCTTCTTTTATCCGCATAGGATTTTTGTTGAGACTAAGCAGCCTTGATTCTTTCTATAATTATATACACCATAGTACTTGTGTTCTCAATTAGATCAAGGCCAAAGACATGCCTTTCCCCAACTTCATCTCGATAAAGAGGAGTCCTACAAGTCCTTCCATACAGAGCTTTAAATGGAGCCATTCCAATCGTCAACTGATAACTGTTATTATAAGCAAACTCCACTAGAGCTAAGTATCATCCCAGTTACCACTTATATCAACAACACATGCTTGAAGCATATCTTCCAGAATCTGAATGGTCCTTTTTGATTGTCCGTCTGTTTGTGGATGATGGGCGTTGCTCATATTTAATTGTGTTCCCAAAGCTTTCTGCAAACTGTTCAAGAATCGAGAGGTGAACCTCGGATCTCTGTCAGACACAATACTGACTAGTACACCATGTAGTCTCACCACATTATCAACATACAACCTCGCTAATCTATCTATAGCATAGATGATCTTCACTGGTATGAAGTGAGCCGATTTAGTTAGTCAATCCACAACCACCCACAATGTATCATTCCCTTTACTTGTTCAGGGTAGACTTGTGACAAAATCCATGGCGATATATTCCCATTTCCAACTAGGTATGGGAAGAGGTTGCGAAAGACCAGACGATCGTTGCCTGACAACTTTCACCCGTTAACAGATTCCACACTTGGCAATGAAATTTTCCACATTATTTTTTATGCTAGGCCACCAAAAATATCCTTTCATATCCTGATACATCTTCGTACTACCAAGATGAATGGTGAAGATGGATTGAAGAGCATCACTCAAGATTTCTGTCCTGCAGTCTTCCACTGTTGGAACACAAATTCTCTCTCTGAAAACAAGAGTACCATCAAAAGCTAAAGGGAAATCTGTCACTTCCCTAGAATCTAAAGAAATCAAGTCGATTTTCTTCTTCAGTTTTGGATTAGTCGATTGCAAAGCAATGATTCTATCCCTCAGACTCGGTTGGACTGATATAGCTGATAAGATAGCTTCATAATCTTTTGGTACAATTTCAAGCCCAATTCAATGATTGAGAATAACAAGGGCTTGTTCATAGAAGACAGATCCACACTCTATTTATTGCTCTTTCTACTCAAAGCTTCAACAACCACATTAGCTTTTCCTGGATGGTATTGGATAATAGTCATAATCCTTCACCAGTTCCAACCATTGACGTTGTCTAATATTTAGTTCTTTCTAGGCGAAGGAAGACTTTTATAGTCAGTGCATATTGCTATCTTTTCACCATACAGATAGTGCCGCTAGATTTTTATAGCAAAAACCACTGCTGCCAATTCCAAATCATGAGTAGGGTAGTTATGCTCATAAGTCTTCAATTGTCTTGATGAGTATGCCACTACCTTGCCATGCTACATTAGAACACATCCCAAACCAACTTTAGAGGCATCGGTATACATTGTCAAACCTCTAGAGTCATCTGGTATAGTCAACATTGGAGCATTAGTCAACCTCTTCTAGAGTTCTTGAAAGCTCTCTTCACAAGCTTCACTCCACTCAAATTGGATTCCCTTTCTGGTTAGTTTAGTCATAGGAGCTGAAAGTCTAGAGAAATTCTCAAGGAAGCGCCTATAATAACCAGCCATACCTTAAAACTTCTGATTTCAGTGACTGTCTTGGGTCTATTTCAATCTGCCATAGCTTCCACCTTTGCAAGATCAACTTTAATTCCTTCAACTGATACAATATGACCTAGAAAAACAACCTTGGACAACCAAAATTCACACTTGCTAAATTTGGCAAACAACTTCTTCTCTCTCAGCCCCTGTAAGGCAAAATCAAGTGTTCAACATGATCTCTCTCATTCTTTGAATATATCAGAATGTCATCGATGGATACTATAACATATATGTCCAAAACATCCTGAAATACACAGTTCATTAGATCCAAGAATGCTGCCGGCACATAGGTAACACCAAATGGCATGACTCTAAATTCAAAGTGTCCATATCTAGTCCAAAATGTCATCTTGCAGATATCATTTGACTTTACTTTCAACTGATGATATCTAGACCTCAAGTCTATCTTTGAGAACACAGCCGGACCTTTCAACTGATCAAACAAGTCATCGATCCTAGTACATGATATTTTTTCTTGATTGTCAACTTGTTCAATTCTCAATAATCTTGCATTGCCACATACTACCATCCCTCTTCTTTACGAATAGCATAGGGGCACTGTAAAATCCGGCCTTATCCTAACCCTGACCCGGCTCAGATTTTGTACTGTTGTAGGTCCAAAGACCCAAAGTAGAGGTAGAAGAGACTTGTGGACCCTCTTGGTTGAAGATTCAATGCTTGATCCAGAGCCTATGGACATTGACAGTGATGCCCCTTACTTGAGCACATTGTCAATGTTTAGTGAAAATCTGCGCATCGAAGAAGATTGAATTAGTTGAAGCACCTATTGAACTCCCGTGCTCAATCTGAAGGTATTTCTTGAAACTAGACTTGTTGATTGACTTATAGGAGAAAACCCAACTCAATTCGGATTAGTCTAGCCTCCCGAATCCATGATCTAAGGTTGTTGTCAGCCTTGGTCGACTGGCCAGTCGATTAGCCAGTCGACCAGCAGTTATGAAATTCGAAAATTACAAAAAGTACTTACCATTTTGACCCTACCTTTTTGGAACTCGTGAATGAAGGTCTACCCTGATCATTGGCACTCCAGAGAACGAGGAGTGACATTCCCTAGGCCATCTCTTGGTGTTTGTGAAGATCTTTGGCTCCAATCATTGGTTTTCCATCTCAATCATCACTTCAAGGTATGATTTCTCTTATTATTCTTCTAATCTACTCAACCTTCTATTAATTTATAATCTTTGGACCATGGTAGAAGTGCTACAACCTTGCAAACACTTGGCCATGAGCTTCCCCTTCCATTTCCATCAATCTCAATTCATTCTTGCTATGATTATGTTCACCTACATTACAATCCCATGATTCCTTTCATTTCAACATATTCTTTGATTCAAACTGAGGTATAGATGTATGCTAGGTTTGAATTACTATTGACTCATGATTCAAATTTAGTTCTTATCATCCCCTTAATTAATTCCCCATCAATTCTTGCTATTGCAATCAATTCCAATTAAATATTTGATGTTTAGCATATAGAACATAGGGTTTCAATTTGGGTATTCACAATTGGACCGTTGGATCGTGTTAAATTTGGTGTGTAGTGCCCCCATATTGCCATAATCATGCCCTCCAAGTTTCATGTCGATCGGAGCACCGGAAGATCAGTTTCGGGCCAAATCCCCAATTATGCCCGTTACTGTTTGCTTTGGTCGACTACCAGTCGACCAGCCAGTCGACCAAGATATGACAGCAACTCTGTCTTTGGCCAAATTGCTTCGTTTGACCTCCGATTCGATTGCTTTCTTCTTTAATATTGATTATATGTTGTCTAGGGTACAAACACTGACTTTTGGGCTATTCTTGGTGACTCTTGATTTTATTTCCGCCTCGATTAAGGTAAGGACGGCTGTTACCTCAAGTACATTGATTATGCAAATCTACTTCTACTTTGGAAACTTAGTAGATAGACTTCATATGTTTACTCCTTAGTCATGTATGACTGTTGTATGCATTTTATATCAGTAATAGTATGTTACATGTCATTCGGAATATCATGCTTAATTATTCTTTATGATTACGTATGTGATTAATCATGTTATATTATGCCTTTACTTATATGATGAATTATTGATCATGTATGATATGATGAGATTGAACTTGTGAATGACTAAGTATGACTTGGGATTTGGAAGTGTCCTACCGACACTTCTATCCTTGGACGGAGGGAATAGTATAGGATGTTCTCCGAAGGTGTCCATCGACACTTTCTGGGTTATTGGATGACATACATAGGATTGTCTAGATGTATGGCTAGGACTATCCTTGTTGTATCAGACCCGAATCGGAAGGGTATTGAGACCGAACGACCCGTGGTAGAGTATGGTTGATGGGCGCTCAAGACCGGTAACCACCCCATGAGAGGACATAAATCATACTACGGATACCCGGAAGGGGCCATTTATTGGTAGGGTTGCAAATGGATAGACTTAGGCTCACGGGCGTTTAAGACCGGTAACTAATCCATGAGAGGACATGAGAGCTTCCCGTTTACCATTTGTGGATGACCAATAGGGTTGATGAGTCCGTAGTCTTAGTTGGTTGTAGCCATAGGATACGCTGACTCTAGTGTGAAGGATACGGAACCGAGTTGGTTGGTGCCATAGGGGAAGTATCTGGATTTGACTTGATACGACTGAGTAGATGACTTGCATTGGGCTAGGCTTCGCCGTGATATGCGCCAATACTTATACCAATGGTGATGTGAGAGAGTGCTGACCTAATCCCCAACCATGGTTTCTGATGAGGACTTTACCCAATTACCCCGGTAGATCCAAGATATCATGTATGATTGAGGGGGAGTGACAGACGACCTAAAGAAGTATGGTGCTATGGCTTAAAGCATGTCTACCTTAGAGACTAGCATACTTACAGTTAGAATCATATTTCATTATTGTCTCATATCATCTTGCATCATATTGTGACTTGTATCGTATGATTTGTGTATTGTGGAACAACTCGCCTTGTTGGGTTCTTTCAACTCATTTCCTTTCTGCAATTGTTTTTGTTAGACATATCTACAGGTACCGAAGACATTGATGGCTCCTACTATGAGGCGGCGCAGGATCCCTCATACTACAGTGAAGGTCCTGGCTATTACGAAGATTATGGTGAAGGTGCCAAGGGTGATTACCCTCCGTACTAGAGTTAGTCCCACCTTGATTTGGGAGAGGCCATGCTTGGTCTCCTTTGTGTACACATACGAAGACACTTTATACAAGACGGAGGAGACTCTAGCTTAGGCCCTTATGTCATTTTGGAACATGGTTATGTTGTAATAACTCCTTTGGATTTACTCTTTGATATTGGGATTTGTAACCGAATTGATCAACCATTTCCGCTGCCTTTGAGAAGGAGTGACTTCTGATCACTCTCTTTCTCTTTTGAGATTTTCTTGATATGTACTTGATACTTAATAATTTCCGCACTTTGATTGATTATCTTTTCTTATTCATTTGATCTGATTATTACTTGCTTTAAACATTGATTATATTGTTCGTGATTATGTTATCGTGTATGTGAGAGGCATGACCGCTCGATCCTTGATCCTCGGGCTGTGGATCACATTCCCGGGTATGCCAGATAGGATACCGGCTGGGTGGATGTGACAGGCACCCCATGGTGAAACACTAGTTGGATAAACCCTTTGTCTAGCAACCCATTCAGTTGAGTTTGGAGTTTCTTCAACTCAGCCAAAGCCATTCAATACAGAGCTTTTTAAACTGGAGCTGCTCCTGGAACTAGATCAATGGTGAATTCTAATTCCTTTTTTTTTTGGGGGGGGGGGTAAACTCGACAAATTTTCTAGAATAACATCGGCAAAGTCTCTGACTACATCAATATTAGACAATTCTTTCACACCTTCTGGAACATCCATAGAAGAGCCAAGTACTCCAACATCTCTAGTCAACTCTCTGACTCTCACAGTCGCAACGACTATCTTTTTGCTTAGTTTTCCTTGATTACCTTGATATTCATAAGGAGGGGCATCTTCAAGATGAAAAAACACTTCCCTTTCAAAACATATAATGGCTCGATGCTTTGTTAGCCAATCCATTCCGAGTATCACATCAAAGTCTATCATATCCAGCTTCACTAGTCGAGCTTCCAGATTTCTATCGGCAATGGTCACTGGACAAGATTCTAATACCTCATCTAATCTCACAACAAACCTAGTAGGAGTACTAATAACAAGTCCATTTTCTAACTTCTTAAGGATAACAAGGATACAACTTACAAATGAAGATGCAATGGATGAATGAGATGCATCAGTGTCAAATAGTACAAATGCAGAGATAGATGATATTGGAATAATACCTTTGACCACATCATGATCGGACTCGGGCTCAGTGCTAGTGTTACAAAGACTCTTCCTACAAGAGGATTCTATGTTAGTCTTGCATAGCTGACATATGTGGATTAGATCTCTCAGTGCAGTTATGATAATGGTGGCATGCCTTTCTGTAGGTGAAATATGTAACATCTCTCGTGCCTACTGATGCTACTGGAGTTAGAACACGGGTCTCGATTACTCATTGCTCAACCAGGGTTAGCATACATAGGTCCAAAGTAGCATGACTTCCCACAGCTGGACATACTCGTCCACTATTTGACCCATAACTCGATCTAGAGCTAAATCCAGTGCTAGCACCTCTAGGCTAATATGTAGGTGCAAGGTATAGAGCAGACCTAGAAAATCTTCTATTAGGGTCCACCAAATTATTGATGTTTGCCACTGATCTCTGCAACTGGTAGAGCTTTCTTTCATTTTCTTCAACCTTCTAGGCATTTTGAACTACTTGAGCATAGCTTTCCACAGGCTGAATGGAAAGATAAGTCCTAATTGATGGTTTCATTCCCTTGAAATATTTCTTCACCTTTTCCCGATCAATCTTTATAGCTTCAAGAACAAAGAAGAAAAGTTCCTCAAACTTCTGGTAGTATGCCAAGACCAAAACGGAACCCTGAGTAAGAGCCATAAAATCATATTCCTTAGCATGCTTCATAGACTCCAAAAAATAATTTTTGCAGAAAGCTTCTTTGAATATATCCCAGGTAATATTCTAATGCAAAGCTTCCAACACTGGTTGGGTGGCATTCCACCAAGCATGTGCCTCATGCTGCAGCTTCTGTTCAGCACAATGAATCTTCTGAGCTTCATTACAATGGAGATTTTGGGAAGCTTTCTCCATCTCCCTTAACCACTTATTCAATAACAAAACATCCTTTGTTATTCCAATAAAATTGGGAACTTGAAGTTTCAGGAAGTACTCCATCAGCTTTGCATGAAGTCCAGGAGCAAATCCATCAACATTGGCGCTTGCTACTGCAGTGCCAACTCCATGAGGGTTATGTGTTGCTTGTCCGGTCTGCTGCATGGCTATAAAACCCTGCATCATATTATTGAACTGAACTTGCTGCTGATGCATTACATTTCCTGGAATATTCATCACATTTTGCATTGTAACTATAGCTGCTCAGATCCAATATGAGTTGTTTTCTTTTCATCCTCAGGATCCAGCTGGATTCGTTCCAATTTCTCTACTGGCTCAAGCCTTTGCATTTCTTCCTCGTCCCGATCATCACGTATCTCAATTGGTAATGCAGTAGCCTTCTTCGGGCCTTCCTTGTCCTTCAAGTAAGCTACGTAACCCTTGTCCTTCAAGTAAGCTACGTAACATTGCCCAGAGATTCTCTAATTAGAAGACACTTGACCAATTCCCTTATCAGTGGGGAACTTGATCTTCATGTGTTTTGTCTAGACCACCGCTCCTAGCTTTGTCAGGGATGGCTTCCCGAGTATAACATTGTATGCTGGAAGTTCTCGAACCACCAGGAAATTCACCCGAATAGTAGTTTCCTTGGGGAAATTCCTGACTGAGAGATCGAGTTGAACCGATCCTTCCGCCACTGCCAACGATCCAACAAATCCATACAAATGTGTGGATGATGGCTCCATCAAATCCTCTTCAATCTTCAATTTCTGATAAGCTTTGTAAGAGAGAAGATCTGCAGAAGAGCCGGTATCAACCAACACTTTGTGCACTCCTGATGTCCAATCTCCACCTTGATGACTATGGCATCGTCGTGAGGCGTGCAAATACCTCTTTCGTCCTCCTCATCGAAGGTGATCGAACTTTCACCGTTCGACCTTTTACGCTTCTGCACCTCTCCAGTTCCAATGAACTTAGATTTGGACTTCAGCTTGCAAAGTGACTCCGGTTCAGGTCCCCTAAAAATAATTAGGATAGGAGATTGACTAGCACCGACCACTTCCTTTCCTTTCTTCGACTTGGGAGGCTCGACTTGTCACTCTCAGCTTCCCGAACGATCTCTCTTCTCAACCGCTATTCTTGGCTCTGGCGGTCGTCCTTTAATGAAACTCGAAAGATGTCCTTGAGAGATAATCTCTCAATGTTGGCCTTCAGGTGTCTACAATCATTAGTATAATGCCCATAATATTTATGAAAACGGCAATACCTTTCCATGTTGCGCTCTCCAGGCTTGGACACACCCTTGGGAGGCCATTTCAAGATATCTCGTCTCTTGATAATGTTTAGGATCTCCGACCGAGGAGTATTCAATGCTGTATACTCCCCCTCATCGGGAGAACGCTGCCTCCACGTCGAACATGGCCTTCGGGCCCGATCATTGTTGGGTTGCTTAGGCTTCTGTTTCTTTTCAAGAGCCTTCTGTTCTTTAGTGGAAGCCTTCGTGTCTCCCTGACGTGCATCCAGAATCTCCGTCACCTCCGCTTGCTTTTGACACCTTTGCACAAGTTCAGCGTAAGTGGTTGGCATGTCTTGAAGTAATAACTCCAAGAGTCTTTGATTGGTGAGTCTAGTGAACAAAGCAGTTTTAGCTACCTGTTCATCCAGATTCTCAATCTCCATAATAACTTTGTTGAATCTTTTCAGGTATTCCTGAATTGATTCATTCTTCCCTTGCTTGATAGTAAACAGAGTTTCCTCCGTCTTTTTTATCTAAATTCCACTCTGGAAACAACCAATGAATTTTCGCGCCAAATCCTCAAAATCGGCAATTTTTCCCGAAGGAAGGTTTGAAAACCACTTCTGTGCCGCACTGGTCAAAGATGAACCGAACACTCTGCAAAGGATTTCTTCTGAATTACCAACCACAGCCATAGTTTGCTGATAATAGCTGATATGGGCAACAGGATCTCCTGAACCATCGAAAGAAGAGAAAGTTGGGAGCCGGAAACTATGAGGAAGCACAAATCCAGCAATTGCCTCGACAAAAGGGGTCTTCCTGATGACCGAATAAATGTCATCGGCCATCCTCCCTTGGGAGAGCAATCCCAACCTTTGATTAATATCCGCCAGCTCCTGGCCAATATGGACTGAACGTCCGCCGCCAGCCTGATAACTTTCTTGACCCGTACGTTGGCGAGTGAGTACGTACTCCCCTTCCCAACCTTGTTACTGATCCAGTTCGGCTTGATTGCAGTCGAACGTATCGATCATTTCTTCCGGGTAGCTCTCCCGTTTGTCGTTCTCTACTGTGCTCTTGGGAATTCCCCCATAGGTTTGGGCCATAATTTTGGTCGCCTACCGGTTGCCTATCTCCATGCGGGGAATGCCCTCGTAGCGCTGGTATAATCATCTCTGCTTCTCCTGCACGCCTCCTGGCCTCCTGATGATCAGGAGCCTATGAACCCACCACCTGCCTGGCCAACGCGTGAAGCGTTTGGTTCATCTCCAAGAATTGGAGCTGCATTTGATCCAACTGCCATTGGAGATGATTCGGAGGATGTAATTGATCATTACCCCCTTGTCCTCCATCTTCTCGTACTTCACGAGCTTGACTTCCTTCAGGGATATCTTTTGGATTGTTCCCGCCAAGAAGTTGAATGTCAGCATCTCGCTGAGCCGCCGCAACCGCTGCTGTTGACCTGGTAACCATGACTTTCTGAAGCGTTTCCCATAGACGGCGCCAAATGATGCGTCCAAAATCTGCTCAGCCCTTAGATCATGTAAGAATGACCTGCAAGACAATTGTCAGATGTGGCCCGACCGTGGGGGTCGGGAGTCCACCTCCGATGGCTAAGTCAGTTGATGAACTGATCACAAAGGCTCTGACTAGATGCATAGTGAAAGTACGAATACAATAATTGGGAATATGATTCAGATACCTTTTTCGTTTTTGTTGATGTCTTATATAGAGTTTACCTTTGAATCCTGTTTGTAGAACTCGTACGTGCCTTCTTCTGATGACCATTAGATCTAGGCGGTTAGTCCCATTAGTTGGGTAGTGGATAACTTCCTTTGATCGCATGATCTTAATGCTAGGGTTGTGGCCGTTATCCAAGCTGGCACGATCATCCATCCTGCGAGTGTCGATAACCGTCACTTTGACTGGTTATTCATCCGAGAATCTCGAACTCGTGCGTGAGAGTTGATGGTGTTAAGTTTCTTCCTGAACACGCCATCTTTGGACCCGGTTAACACGCCATCTCTAGACCCGGTTCGCTCGAGCGTGAATCGGTCGGTTTGTCCCTGACCGGGGTCAAGGGTTGAACCAAGGGCGGACCCGGTTCAACGATATTTTTCCCGTATCAGGAAGGAAACCAAACAATGTTCTTAGGGAGTATCATCTTCTCCATCTCCTAGTATAGATTTAATTAAATTATTTGAGCCTCAAGAAGAAACCATGGATGTTAATAATGCTAACGAAAGGACCTTAAAAGATTTAGCCATGCCATATTTAGACCAACAACCATTATGCATTGAATATCCAAATATTGATGCTGCTTTCAAATGAAAATCTAGTTTGATTCACTTACTCCCCACTTTTCGTGTTCTTGCAGGTAAAGATCCTCATAAACATCTTAAGGAGTTCCATATGGTGTGCTCAACAGTGAGGCCACAAGGTGTGATCGATGAACCAGTCAAGTTACGAGCCTTTCCATTCTCTTTATTTGAAAAAGCTAAGGATTGGTTGTACTACTTACCTTCTGGTTCAATAACCACCTGGTTGAAATGAAAAAAAAAAACAATATCTTGAAATTTTTTTTTTCTACCTCACGAGTTGCCACCATAAGGAAAGACATATGTGGGATCTGACAATATCATGGAGAAACTCTTTATAAGTATTGGGAGAGATTCAAGCCATTGTGTGCTAATTGTCCCCAACATTAAATTTCTGAGCAACTTTTAGTTCAATATTTTTACGAAGGGCTATATAACATGGATAGAAATATGATTGATGCTGCTAGTAGAGGTGCGTTGGTGCATACAACCCCTACAAAGGCAATGAATTTAATTTCTAATATGGTTGCCAACACTCAACAATTTGGGACTAGACGGGATGATCCACCAAGAAAAGTTAATGAGGTAAGTGTCTTTTCCATTGACCAACGTTTGGATAATCTAACTACTCTTGCAGAAAAATTTGTTGTAGGGAATATTCAACAAGTGAAGGCTTGTAGTCTTTGCTTCAAAACAAATCATTCCATAGCATGTCCAATACTTTAAGATGAGACTCATGAACATGCTAAAGTTGTTGGAGGATTCAAACCACTATCGAACAATAGTGCAACAAGATTTGAAAACCCTAATACCAAAGTAGTCGTAGAGAACTACTGTAACCCAAAAAAGGAAAGAGAGAAAAATGATTGATCGTATAATCCCTATACCTAATCATAAGGCTTATATACAAACCAGTGAAAATGACTGAATTACTCTTACTACAAATACATAAAACATATGAATACATGACACCTAAGAAGACTAAACTGCCCAGTCTTGATCACCTAAACATCTACACGAGATATCAATATTCATGCAAGGACTGTGGGCTCAGCCAGGCAAAGGCATCTTCTGTAGATGGACCAAAACCGAACCTCAAGGATTTGCCAGGGGAAAATGTGCCTGGGGAAAGTCGATCACTAGTAGGCCTAAGATTCTTTCTCATTAAGTACGAGTAAAACTCTTGAATTTCATCAGGACCATTCATTTCTCTCTAGATGAAGGACACATGTCTATCAATCACATACAAAGGTTGAAGTAAGATTTAGAGAATATAATTTTTTTTAAAAAATTTAATCTGAACTTTCGGATGTAACTGAAGGACATGTGTCCTTCATCTAAAGAAATGGATGGTCCATTTCTGACAATCCATGTAAAGGACAAAAAAAAAAAAGAAAACTATGAAATTTCTTATTTCATGCACTACTATTTTTCGTTTTTGGGTCAAATTTATGAGCTTTACCTGGGACCGTGCAATCTATAATTTAGATTGAAATTTGTTGAGACGAAATCTCGACAACTCGTTTTACAGTTAAATATTATAAAAAAATATCATTCATATAAAACGAGGCAAAATGTGTGGTCAAGATTTTGTTGACCAAGTTTCAATGAACCACTGACTGCATGGTGGTGCACGTTGCATTCAAGGAAAAACATATTGGTGAATTTTGTTGAAATTTCGGCGAAATTCGCCAAGTTCGATGGTGGGCGAAATAAAAAAGTAACCGAAAACGTTAATGTAAAATTTCGCTAGAAAATCGCGAAATTCGGCGATTTTCTGGCGAAATCTTCAAAACTTTGGTGAAATACTACATTTTCTAGCGTCGGAGTCGCATGAACACTTGCGATATGTTTTATCTTGCTCGAACTGGACTTGAGGAAGAAAGGAGACACAACCAGTGAGACTAAAACCAACACAAACGCAGAAGGCCGCCCCGCCGGGGGGCGCCCCAAACAAAAAAAAAGACAACACCAACAAAAAAAAAATTTTTTTTATTTTTTTATAAAAAAAAAAAAAAAAAAATGGGGGGGGGAGGGAGGGGGGGGGGGGGGGGGGGGAGGGGAATGGGAAGGAGAAGGAGGCAAGGAACGCGGCCCACCCCGACGGCCCCAGGGGGGGGGTGGGGGGGGAGGAGGCAAGAACACCCTCCCCCCCCCCCCCCCCCCCGCCACCCCCCCCCGACCCCCCCCCCCCCGTAGACCCCCCCCCCCCCCCCCCCCCCCAAAACCCAACCCAAAATTTTTTTTTTATTTTTTAAAAAAAAAAAAAAAAACACCAAAAAAACCCACCCCCCCCACCCCCCCAAAAAACCCCCCCCTAGGATGCACCAAAAATGTAGGAGCAGAATGGGTCAAGGAACGTTAGTAGGAGTGGGTCAAGAGAGACGTTGGTAGAAGTTGTTACAACTCCTAGCTCCGTTTCTTCAGCTGTTTTTTGAATTCAAAATAATGCTGAAGATTTATCTTTTATTGTTCAGCACGTTAAGCATAGTCCTAGTTATTAGGAGTTAGTTTTTATCTTTCTGTTATATGAAGTTGTTAAATAGGCTTGCTGTATTCGACAATTCAAGGCAGCTACGGTTCCAGTTTTGATTTAATATATTCATTGCCTTCATCGTTCTCTCTGTTTTCTGCTATCTCTTTGCCTACAAAGTGGTATCAGAGCTGTGTTCGATCTTAACTGGGCGTAAAAAGAGAAACACAAAGGAGTGAGTGATTATGGCAGCAACAAATGGATCTTCATCATCGCAACTGCCAATTCCCTTGTTCAATGGGGAAAAGTACCAGTTCTGGAGCGTGAAGATGCAAACCTTATTCAAGTCTCAAGACTTGTGGGAGTTAGTTGAGGAGGGCTTTGCCGAGACAAATGATGCTGCCAAGATGAGAGAAAACAAGAAGAGGGATGCAAAGGCTCTTTATTTACTGCAACAGGCAGTCCATGATGATATTTTTCCAACCATCTTGAGTGCTTCTTCCTCTAAGGAAGCATGGTTGACATTGCAGCGAGAGTATCGAGGGGATAGCAAGGTCATCGCCGTGAGACTGCAGACTCTCAGGCGGGAGTTTGAAACATCGATGATGAAGAAGGATGAAACAATACAAGACTTTCTCTCTAGAGTTAAGTCAATTGTGAACCAGATGCGGAATTATGGTGAAAAATGCAATGATCACATCGTTGTCACTAAAGTTTTGAGAAGTTTAACTTCACGATTTGATCATGTTGTTGCAGCTATAGAAGAATCAAAGGATTTAACTCTGCTGTCATTCGATGAGTTAATGGGATCCTTACAAGCACATGAAGCAAGGATCAATCGGCCAGAAGAAAAAATAGAAGAAAAGGCATTTCATGTTAAGGGGGAGTACGCTTCAGCAGCAGATGATTTAAAGCGTGCAGATGAACAAACTTATGGTAGAGGTCGTGGACAGATGTATGGCAGAGGTCGTGGAAGAATTACTGGTCGAGGACAAGGAAGAGGAAGAGCTCAAGGAGTTCAATGCCATTATTGCAAAAGGTATGGACATATTCAAGCAAATTGCTGGAGAAAACAAACTCAAGCTAATTATGTTGAAGAAGGAGAACCTGGTGAAGAAGAAGATGATTGCAGATTGTTCATGGCACTGGTGGAACAAGAACCTCACCCTCAACAAGTTTGGTTCTTGGACAGCGGGTGTTCAAATCACATGACAGGGACAAAAATCATGTTCAAGGAGTTGGATGAAAGCTACAAGATGAATGTCACACTTGGTGACAACAAACGACTTCAAGTTGAAGGGAAAGGTATGGTTGCAGTTGGAAAAGTTAATGGTAAGACTAGTTACCTTACCAATGTATTTTTTGTTCCATGCTTATCTCAAAATTTGTTAAGTGTGGGGCAATTAATATTAGATGGGTACTATTTGGTTTTTGATAATTCTTCTTGCTTGATCAAAACCAAGGAAGCTAACCAAGTTATAGCTGAAATCAATATGACAAAAAAACAAGTTATTTCCAATTGATTTTTCAAGTTTAGAGAATTATCTCATGGCTGCCAAAGGAGAAATAGAAACAACACTTTGGCACAAGAGGTATGGTCATCTCAATTTGAACAGCATGAAGCTACTACAGCAATCAGAGATGGTGCTAGGGATGCCCAAGCTTGATGCTTTAGGAGTATGTGAAGCTTGCATTTTTGGGAAACAAAGCAAAAGACCTTTTCCAATTGGAAAGGCATGGAGAGCACCACACAATCTCAACCTAATCCATGCAGATTTGTGTGGACCCATGAAGACAGAGACATTTGGAGGAAGTAAATATTTCTTACTTTTAACTGATGATCATAGTCGAATGAGTTGGGTGTATTTTTTGCAGAACAAAAATGAAGCTTTTGATGCTTTCAAGAAATTCAAGGCCTTGGTTGAAAAGCAAAGTGGACAGCATGTTAAAGCACTGAGAACAGATCGAGGGGGAGAATTCACTTCACAAACTTTCAACTCCTTTTGTGAAGAGCATGGCATTCATAGGGAGCTTACTTCTCCATACACTCCAGAGCAAAATGGAGTAGCTGAGCGCAAAAACCGAACGGTGGTAGAGATGGCACGAAGCTTGCTCCAAGAAAAAGGACTACCCACTCAATTGTGGGGAGAAGCAGTTGCTACAGCAGTATATCTCTTAAATATCTCACCAACAAGAAGTGTTCCAAATCAAACTCCTTATGAAGTATGGACAGGTAGAAGACCAGGGGTAAGCCACTTAAAGATTTTTGGAAGTGTTGCTTATACTTTAATCAACTCTCAGATTCGTAGCAAACTTGATGACAAAGCCATAAAGTGTGTATTTGTTGGTTATAGTATCAATTCAAAAGCATACAGACTATTCAATCCTGAGAGTGGGAAGATCATCATTAGTAGAAATGTCATATTTAATGAAAAAGCTCGTTGGACGTGGCATGAAGACACTGAAGGAATGATTCGCCTTCAAGAAATAGCCATGTTGGAAGAACATGACAACATAGTAGATGAGGAGCAAGACCAAGTTGCTAGTCAACCACAAACTCCGACACTTGGTAGTTCGAATGTCTCAACACCACCGACTACGCCTTCAACAAGCAAATCACCTTCAGAATCATCAAGCTCAACTGACGAAGAAGGACCACGAGGCTATAGATCCTTGCAGGACATCTATGCATCTACACAAGCATTGTATGTAGCAGAACCGAATTCCTTTGAAGAAGCAATCGGGAAAAGTAGAATGGAAGCAAGCTATGGAGGAAGAATTAAATGCAATTAGAAAGAATGACACATGGGAGCTAGTTGAATTGCCCGAAAATAAGAAAGCAATTGGTTTGAAGTGGGTGTTCCGAACCAAGTACAATGCAGATGGAAGCATTCAAAAGCACAAAGCTCGATTGGTGGCGAAGGGGTATTCTCAAGAGCAAGGCATAGATTACGAAGATACATTCTCACCGGTTGCTCGCTTTGAAACTGTAAGAACTCTCTTAGCCCTTGCTGCACAATTGGGTTGGTTAGTTTATCAATTTGATGTTAAATCAGCCTTTCTTAATGGTGAGTTAGAGGAGGAGGTCTATGTAACACAACCTACAGGATTTGAAATTCAAAATGAAGAAATGAAGGTATACAAAGTTAAAGAAGGCCCTTTATGGATTAAAACAAGCCCCAAGAGCTTGGTATGGAAAGATAGACTCCTACTTCATCAAGAATGGTTTTGAAAGGAGCAAAAGCGAACCCACATTGTACATCAAAAGGCAAGGTAATGATGCTCTATTTGTTAGCCTCTATGTAGATGATATGATATATATGAGCTCATTATCAGTTTTGGTTGACAAGTTTAGAGCAAGTATGAAGAATGAGTTTGAAATGTCAGATTTAGGATCGTTGCATTATTTTCTTGGAATAGAAGTGAAGCAGGTGAAAGGGGGCATCTTCATCTCACAAAAGAAGTATGCTACGGATTTGTTGAAGAGGTTTCATATGTTGGGATGTAAGGAAGCATACACGCCAATGAATATGAATGAGAAATTGCAACTAGAAGATGGCACAGGACCAGCAAATGAACATCACTTCAGGAGTCTAGTTGGTGGATTAATTTATTTAACTCACACTAGACCTGATATTTCCTATTCAGTGAGTTTAATTTCCAGGTTCATGCATTCTCCTTCAAAGCATCATTTTGGAGC
The DNA here is from genome assembly GCF_041222555.1 of Hakea prostrata. Taxonomy (NCBI): domain Eukaryota; kingdom Viridiplantae; phylum Streptophyta; class Magnoliopsida; order Proteales; family Proteaceae; genus Hakea; species Hakea prostrata. Next base: position 34,347,011 of record NC_142608.1, on the reverse strand, counting down.
TGCAAAACGTATTCTACGTTATGTGGCAGGTACACTTGAATTTGGACTGTGGTATGAACACTTGAAGCAATGTGAGTTGGTTGGATATACAGATAGTGATTGGGCTGGTAGCTTAGAGGATAGAAGAAGCACCTCAGGTCACGTTTTCAGCCTTGGTTCAGGAGTAGTCTCATGGAGCTCAAAGAAACAAGCAACTGTTGCATTATCCTCATCAGAGGCAGAATATATGGCAGCAACAGCAGCAGCGTGTCAAGGTGTTTGGTTGAGAAGAGTGCTAGACGAGCTTGGTCAGAAGCAAAAGGAGGCAACAAAAATCTATTGTGACAATCAATCAGCAATAGCCATGTCAAAAAATCCAGTGTATCATGGCAGAACTAAGCATGTGGATATAAGGGTGCATTTTATTAGAGAACTTGTTGCTGAAGGAAAGATAGTTCTTAAGTACTGCAACACTGAAGAACAAGCAGCTGATATTTTGACAAAACCTTTGCCCAGAAATAAACACGAATATCTGAGGTCTTTGTTGGGTGTGTGTGATTTTGGAGCAAGGGGGAGTGTTGAGGATGCACCAAAAATGTAGGAGCAGAATGGGTCAAGGAACGTTAGTAGGAGTGGGTCAAGAGAGACGTTGGTAGAAGTTGTTACAACTCCTAGCTCCGTTTCTTCAGCTGTTTTTTGAATTCAAAATAATGCTGAAGATTTATCTTTTATTGTTCAGCACGTTAAGCATAGTCCTAGTTATTAGGAGTTAGTTTTTATCTTTCTGTTATATGAAGTTGTTAAATAGGCTTGCTGTATTCGACAATTCAAGGCAGCTACGGTTCCAGTTTTGATTTAATATATTCATTGCCTTCATCGTTCTCTCTGTTTTCTGCTATCTCTTTGGCCCCCCTACAATCGGGGAGGGGAAGATAGGGGAAAGGGCCCCCGGGGGGGGGAGAGAGAAAAAGGGTTTGTTTGGGGGGGGGGGTTGGGGCCCCCCCTTTGTGTGAAAAAAAAGAAAGAAGAGGGGGGGGGCGCCCCCCCCCAGGGGGGGGGGGGGGAAAAGTTTTTTTTATTTTTTATAAAAAAAAAAATGAGAAACACCACGGCGCGACGCCCCCACCGCCCGCGCCGCGCGGGTGGGGGGGCGGGGGGGGGGGGGGGGGGGGGGGGGGAGGCAAAAAAAAAAAAAAAGAAAAAAGAAAAAAAAAAGAAAAGGAAGGGGGGGGGGGGGGGGGGGGGGGGGGGGGGTGGATAGAAAAGGGAGAGAGGAGGGGGGGGGGGGGGGGTGGGGGGGTGGGGGGGGGGGAGGGGGGGGGGGGAGGGAGGTAACACTGTACACTACTCTGAAAGAGGATCTTTCTGGTAGTTCTGTGGACGATTGAAGTATAAATTTTTCAGTTTGGAAGGCTTTCAAGCGTTAGAAGTCGAACGAATGGCATCTCATCAGGCGTCTTCTTCATCTTCTTTTGGATCGGGTTATGAAGTGTTCTTGAGCTTTCACGGTGAGGACGTTCGCACCAGTTTCGCAGACCACCTCTATTATGCCTTGGTTGGGGCTGGAATTCGAACTTTCAGGGACGAGGATGAACTCCGCAAGGGACACGAAATTGGCCCAGAGCTAGTCTCCGCAATCAAGGAGTCAATGATCTCCATTCCCATCTTCTCGATTAACTATTCATCTAGCAAATGGTGTCTTAATGAGCTAACCGAGATAGCTGAATGCAGAAGAACATCGAATCAGATAGTCTTTCCCATTTTTTACAAAGTTGAGCCAAGGGATGTACGGAAGGAGAAAAAAATTTATGCCGAAGACTTTGAGGAGTATGAGATGCGTTTCGATAAATTCCAAATGCAGTTGGTCGAAAGAAATATGGAAACCTGTGAGGAACTCCGGATGCGTTTCGAAGAGACGACCGTGCAAAGGTGGAAAAAGGCTTTAAGAGAGGTTGGAGGATTGAATGGATGGCATTTGAAGGAGCACATGTAAGTCCTTCAGTTCCGCTTTGGTTCCATGTTTAGTCCTAATTCCTAACTCCTAAGTCGTAAAGCTAGAAATACTTGGATTGCATATTCAGCCTATATTCTTGGGTTGCAGTTAATTAATATTTTGTTGAACTAAACTCCGAACTCATCAACAGAAATTAACTTTCTGCTTAATCTCTTGATCACTTGAAATTATGTTCCACCAAATTCTGATTGATGAGTAAGTAGGTTTGCAGAGATATTTCATATTTTGTTTCCTTCTGTCATATGGTATCAATAAACATAATACTTGAAGGCTTATCAACTGCAATATTCGATTATTAAGTACGGTATAAAGTTCCGATGGCTGGAGTACGATTATTTTTGTTTTTATCTCTTTATTCATTTATTTATATTTTGGGTGAATGCTGCAAGGAATTTTTTTAGTTTGCAGTCATATCTACCTTGTATTAGGAAATTGAAATTTTGAAAACAGGTTCCCATTCTCATATGTCAGCTTCACGGCTTCACCTCATCCCAATAGGAGTTCCTCATGAGGCAAAATAGAGGATATCATCCAAGCTGAGGTTTAAGTCTAATTGGATTCAGCACCCTAGTCCACTGATGGTGTCAGAGATTTTCTGGGTTTGTCCTTCATCAAATTGGTGTAAATTACTTAGTGGATGGGTGTTTTTCTTTTTCTTCTTTCTTTCTTTCTTTCTTTCTGCCTTTTTTTTTCCCTCTCTTTTAAATTATTACTATTTTGGGGCATAGGGAGAGGGGTGGGGGAGGGGGGCGATTTTCAAACCCTGGTAGTTTGGGTGTATTATTGGTGGTGATAGAGCTAAGGTGATTTTCTATTACAGGAAATTCTTGGGCTTGAAAACAAACTTTGAGGCCTCATCTATGATGTAGAGCACTAGAGCATGCGAGGAACCTTGTCTTTAGAAATTCTGGATTGAATGTACATGTGATTCAAAAAACGTTTCTATGCTGGCTTCCTGTGTTAAAGTCCCTTGATTTGCTTGGCAAGGTTGGTCTGGTTGAGACGGAGGGAATCGACTCGCTTCCGAGCGAGCCGGGTCCAAGAAATAGCTTGCTGAGGAAGATAACTAAATCGGCCACAAGCACGCCCTAATCTGGCTTATGGATTAGGTTAATTACCCTAATGATGGTAGACTCCACTTGGCGGCTATCACTTATCGCAATTGAAGGGATAATCATCAGATAACCGTAAGGTTTTCTTAGGAGTCCTCTACTAGTTCAAACTAGTAGAAGTCTATCGCTCAACGGATCTAACTGTTAGAATCCAACGACTATCCGAAGAAGGCTCAAATGCATCCAATGAAGAAGATTCGAAGGTACACTCTATATAAACCTTACTTACCTACGAGGTAAGGAGGACCAGATCCATACACACACTGGTGGACGTAAACTATCATATGCTTACGATCTAGATCACATTCCTAGTTTTTCATTCCTTAGCTCGTGCGTCTAGCCAGAGCCATTTGTGATTAAGTTCATCAACTGACTTAGCCTTCGGACGTGGACTCCCGACCCCAGCGGTCGGGCCACATCTGACGCTTTTGTTTTGCAGGTCATTACAAGGAGATCTAAGGGCTGAGCAGATTTTGGACGCATCATTTGGCCCCTTCTGTGGGAAAGACTTATAAAGCTATGGTGACTAGATCGGCAGCAGCAGCGGCAGCAGCCGCTGCACAACGTGATACTGGTGTTCAAATTCCTGGAGAGAAAAATCTAGATATTCCCCAGGGAAGTTTACCACCTCTTGAGGTAGATGGTGGTCAAGGAGGACATGATCCTCCGGAGACATTCCAAGATAAATTGAATCAGGTAAAGATTCAACTTTTGGAGGTGAGTCAAGCACTCCGCGTGCTAACCAGACAAGTGGTATTGCCACAAGAACCTGATCATCGTGATTCAGGGAAGCGTGTATTACCACGGGATCAAAGATTGACTGAAGATCAGAATATCGGTCAGAACTTTCGCGAAGGTGACCAAGGACCTAGGAGAGCCAACGATCTACCTAGGCGGGATGATCGGTTTGACAGACCACAGGAAAGTACAACCGATTCAAATACAAGGTTGGATACAGGAGTGAAGACTCACTCACCAACTGTTAGACGAACCGTTCGTGATGATCGAGCAGTTCACGATGAGCAGAATGTTCGTGACGAATGGGCCACTCGTGATGATTGAATAGCTCATGATGATCGTGTTGTTCGAGGTCGTGATCATATTGCAGAGGATCATTTGACTCATATTGATCAGGAATTTGGCAATATCAACCAGAAACTAGGACAATTGGCTAGAGGAAGGATAACTGATGATATTTATTCAGTTATTCAAAAAAAACCCCTTTGCTGAGCCAATTGTGGGATATCAGTTTCCCCATAACTTCCGTTTGCCAACTTTTTCTACATTCGATGGCTCCGGAGATCCTACAGCCCACATCGGCTATTATCAGCAGACTATGGCAGTTGCAGGTAATTCTGATGAAATTCTCTGTAGGGTTTTTGGTTCATTTTTAACCGGAGCAGCACAAAAGTGGTTTTCGAACCTCTCGTCCGGAAGGATCGTAAATTTTAACGAGTTGGCACTCAAATTCATAAGGCGATTCCAAAGTGGAATTCAAGTCAAGAAGACAGAAGAAACCTTGTTGACCATCAGACAAGGAAAGAGCGAATCGATCAGAGAGTATTTGAAAAGATTCAATAGAGTAACAATGGAGATAGAGAATCTGGATGAGCAAGTAGCTAAAACTGCTCTATTCACTGGACTCACTAACCGAAGACTCCTGGAGTTATTACTATAGGATATGCCTACAACTTATGCTGAGTTGGTATAGAGATGCCAAAAGCAGGCTGAAGTCATGGAGATCTTAGATGCGCGCCAAGGAGACAATAAAGCCTCCACTAAAGAACAAAAGGCTCCTGAGCCAAAGCAGAAGCCAAAGCAGAATGTTCGAGATCGAGTTGGAAAGCCTCAGGCTTGGCGGCAGAGATCTCCCGGTAAAAGTGAGTATACTCCATTGAATGCTCCTCGGGCTGATATTCTGAATATCATTAAGAAGCGAAATATTTTGAAATGGCCACCCAAAATTCCTTTGAAGCCTGGAGAGCACCAGGATCGAGAAAACTATTGTTGTTTTCACAAGGATTACGGTCATTATACTAATGACTGTCGTCATTTAAAAGCAGATATTGAGAGATTAATATCTCAGGGACATTTGTCCAATTTTGTTAGTAGAAGAAGAGAGGAGCCACGTGAAGCTGGCCCCTAAAGGGATCGTTCGATTAGTTCAGAACGACCGAAGGAGGCTCCGAAGTCTAAAAAAGGTAAGGAGGTGATTGATGCTACTCGGTCACCGATCCTTACAATTTTCGGAGGCCCAGAACCCGAATCACTCCGGAAGCAAATTGGACTGAAGAGTGTCAGATGGCTTTCGAGGAATTGAAGGAAACACTAGGACAGCCACCACTTTTGTCCCGACCAGAGAAGGGGGAAATCTTACAGCTATATTTAGCAACATCCCTTTCAGCGGTCAATGCAGTACTTGTTTGGGAGAAGGATAAGAAATAGTGGCCGATTTATTATGTTAGCCACGTGTTACTTGATGCGGAGACACGATATTTGCAGATTGAGAAGCAGGGTTTAGCTCTCATGACAGAAGCCAGGAAGCTACGTCCATACTTTCAGGCTCATTCAATAGAGGTATTTACAACTTTCCCTCTTAGCAAAGTTCTTCATAAACCTGATTTATCTGGGAGAATGGTGGCCTGGTCGGTTGAACTCAGTGAGTTCCAAGTAAGCTTTAAGCCCAGAACGGCAATCAAAGCTCAGGCGTTAGCCGATTTTGTAGTAGAAACTACTGCACCAGTGGAGAACATTGTTGAAGATCCCATTATACCAACCATTAGAGAAGTATATGTGGACGGTTCAAGCAATAAGGACTGAGCAGGAGCTGGAATTCTTTTGAAAAGTCTGGCGGGTTTTGTCATTCAATATGCACTGAGATTTGCGTTCGAGGCAAGTAATAATGAGGCAGAATATGAAGCCCTGATAGCTGGACTTAGGTTGTCAAAAGCATTGGCAATAGTAGATGTAACTATTTATAGTGACTCTCAACTTATTGTCAACAAAGTTCAGGGGGAGTATGGTATAAAAGAACCTCGCTTGCAGAAGTACCAAGAGATTGTGCAAGCATTTCAGAAAGAATTCAGGAATTTGAAGATATGTTAGATTCCAAGGATAGAAAATACAGTGGCAGATGAGCTATCTCGATTAGCTAATGCCAAAGAAAAAAATTTAGACCCATCGGTCTACATTGAAGAGATAACGTTTCCAAGTTATCATGAGAAAGAAATTTCTTATCTTGAAGCAGAGCGTTGCTGGATGGATCCAATAGTTGAATATCTGAGAGATGATAAACTACCAGAAGATCCGAAAGAGGCCAGACTGATCAAGATACGATCAACGAGATTTATCATGCAGAATGGAAGGTTATACAAAAGATCTTATTCTGGACCCCTTATGAGATGTTTAGGTCTCGAAGGAGCGGACTCGGCCTTGGCCGAGGTTCATGAAGGAATTTGTGGAGCTCACATGGGTGGACGAGCCCTGGCACACAAGATTCTGAGACTTGGGTTATATTGGCCTAAGATCCAAGATGCTGCTATGGAGTATGTTCGTCGATGTAGCAATTGTCAAATCCATGCTATAGTATCAAAGCGTCCGGTGGAAACCATGACTTCAATTCTAGATCCCATCCCCTTTGCGATGTGGGGAATTGATATCATGGGCAAATTCACCAAGGCGTCAGGCAGACGGGAATATCTGATAGTAGCAATTGATTACTTCACGAAATGGGTTGAAGCCAGTGCCCTGGCAACAATCACTGAGAAAAAAGTGGAGAAATTTGTGCTTGAGTCAATCATATATCGCTTTGGGATTCCAAAGGTTATCATCACTGACCATGGCACCCAGTTCGACTGTCCACAATTTGAGCAATTTTGTAGAACGTACATGATCGAGCATCGTATGTTCTCAGTGGCATACCCCCAGAGCAATGGACAGGTAGAAGTTACTAACCGAACGCTGCTTGAGGGGATAAAGAGAAGACTTGAGGCTGATAAAGCCTTATGGGTCGAAGAGTTGCATAATGTACTGTGGGCCTACCAAACTACGGTTCGAACACCCACAGGAGAAACTCCATTTAGGTTAGCCTATGGATCCGAAGCATTGGCACCTGTAGAGATAATGGCGGGAACATTGCGGGATAGAGAGTTCGAAGAAAAAGCAAACGAGCAAGGACTGCTTGATAGCCTTGATTTGTTGGACGAGGTTCGTGCAAAGGTAATAGCACGAACTCAACATTATCAATGAAGGATAGCATCACATTACAATACCCGAGTAAAGAATCGTCGGTATTTAGCAGGAGATTTAGTGTTGAGAAATACCTTAGCTTCAGATCGACGCCATCAAAGAAAATTGGATCCTTCTTGGGAAGGACCTTATATGGTTGTAAAACTAGTCGGTTCAGGAGCGTACAAGCTGAAGAACATCACCACCCAGAAAGAGTTGGATTGTTCGTGGAATGCCAGGCATCTCAAGAAATTTTATCCTTGACGATTTCAATTTTGTTCGTGATGTAACCAATTTCAACTCAATTAATGCAATTATTGGTTTTCAACAATTATCTTTTGATTGGGGGGCATCATACACCACATTCAAGAACAGATCTAACTACAAGGATCCAACTACAAGGCATCAGATGAAAATCCTTGTGGGTCCTTCAACACTTACTGAATTTTTTCGGAATTTCTTAAGTCAAGGCATTGGATGAAAGTCCGAGTGAGTTCCATCTACAAGGCATCGGTTTAAAACTTGAGTGAGTTCCTTCTTAGACTTATTGAATTTCCGTAATGTCTCTAAGTAAAGGCATCGGTTTAAAACCCGAGTGAGTTCCTTCTCAAACTTATTGTATTTCTCCGAAAATCCTTAAGTAAAGGCATCGGTTTAAAACCCGAGTGAGTTCCTTCTACAAGGCATCGGTTTAAAACTCGAGTGAGTTCCTTCTCAGACTTATTGTATTTCTCCGGAAATCTTTAAGTAAAGGCATTGTTCTGAACAACTAAGACCTAGTGCAACAACAACTCAAGTGACTGGCAAAGTTCAAGATAAAGTTAATTTCTTATTTCTTCAAAAGACCGGAAGGGGCCAACCTTTACATCAAACATATACATGAGATTACAAGAGTTGGGATACAATCTTCGGTCAAAAAAGAAGGTCATCATCGGTGATCATTAAGAAATCAAACAAGATCAGAACAGCTTTGCCAGAACAAACACAAGAGTCGAGCAGTGACACGGATTCAAGAAGAAAAAGAGGAAGAACTGGGATTACAAAAGCATTACAGTATGAACAAAATCCTCTGCAATTTCATACTCTTTGTCCAGCTTGACCAGAAGAAGTATGGTCCTCGATCAGACTTGCATTCAGGCCAAGCTCTTCATAATTGAATCTTTCCAGGGGAGAATAAACAGGAGAATCCTCAAGATAATGCATAATATCCGGATTAGAAGGCGGAGGATAGATCTTATCTTTGGTCCAGTCAGGGGAAGGAAGACCCAGGTTGGAAAACACTTCAGGATGACAAACAGCGTTGTAGGGAGTCTTATCAAAATGAGGATTTTTCCTTAGTATTGATTCTCATACTTCGTTCTCGCCATCCTGGTACGCCTGCAAGTTATAAGCATTCAGCATGTCAACAAAGGGCTTCTTGTGTAAATACTTGAAGATGCAGGCTCTGCAAACGCCAGCCAGAAGGGATTCGGGCAAAGGAATGATAGCTTGCCTTTGAGGTAACGCTTCAAAACCCTGGGCCCTTGACTTTCCCGCTTCTCGCTCCAGTCGCCGGATCTTCTTCCTGGCGTCATCCAAGTCTGAACGGAGACGCTCGATCACCGAGTTCTTTTCTCCTACAACCTCCCAAGCTAATTTCCTAAGACGAGCAATCTTAGCGTCTTTGGCTTCGGAGTCTTCCCGAAGCCTGGAAACTTCATTACTCAACTTACTGAGTCTAGAGGCTGCTTCCACTTGGTTGTGGAAGTTCCCAGTAAGACTCCTGCAAACAACTTCCGAGTTAGTCAGGAGCAAAAGAGTAATCTTCAGCATCAAAAGAAAACTGAAGAGAAACTTACATCACCAGTGACTTCATAAAGTCATCGTCTGGAAGTTTGGAAAGAACTCTACTCTGGCTAGACATTTGAGCAGTAGTGCACCACTCCAACGCTTTGTCAAACTCGTTTGACACTAATTCAGACCTCCTCGAAGGAGGAGAAGGATGAGCTACATCAAGAGAAGGGTGAGTTGCATCCTCCACCAACCGACGACGCTTCCTAGTGGCAAAATCCTCCGACTCCAAAGAAGGAGAGGCAAAGGATGCCAAACAAGCTCTAGAGTTGGAAATAGAAGCAGCACCTACTGGGGCCGCGCCTTCATCAGATGCCAAAATAGTTGCATCAAATGTCCGTAGAGTCTCCTTCGAAGAAGCCCGACTGGTATCTCCGGCAGGGACATCAATAGCACCATCAGCGATGGAGTGATCAAGATCTTCCTGGGAAGACCGGGCGATCTCTTCAAGCGGAGGGAGCGTAGGAGAGGCATCAGTAGAAACTGTGGGAATCTGACTTGAAGATTCACCAACAGCAATCTCCTTACGCTTAGAGGATTCACCAGATGAAATCACCTTATTGGCCAAAACCCCCGTTGATGCTGGAACAGTTTTCTTGCAGGACTTCGTTCTAATAAAGTTCGGATCGATTCTGGGAGGCACTGCAAACACAAAAAAAGCCGTATCAGTACGAGAATCCAACAACATAAGGAAAAAGGGAAAACCCTAGTTCTCTGTCAGAAATGAACTACTCAAAATACCCATTAAGTAAACCCCATGTATTACTATTGTGGAGTTTACTCAGGGGGAAGGAGAGGGCAAAAAGGCTTAAAGCTCACTTGTTCAGAGATTATTGTTGGAGTACGAAGAATACAGATGCAGAGCAGGAAGACGGAATGTCGTTTTTGCAAATCTAACTTGCAGATAGCAGGATAGATGGAGAGTACCCTCGAAGGACTTAAATAGCCTCAGGTACTAAGACGACGGTTGAGAGCCAAAGGCAACCAATGGCCCAAATCAAAGAAACGCTTCAAATTCCTCAACAAGCAAGATCAACGGTCAAAAGGAGGCCACATGGAAGTAGGCACCTGATACGAGAATACCTCCAACCGTCGCACCACCATTTAAATAATGGTTGTATTACCAATTCATTGAAAACAGTGAATGGTATACAAAAGCAAGAAAACGTTTGGACTTCGCAACAAATGAAGGGAAACGTGTGGAGTTTGCAATAAATGAAGGAGTAAGGGGGAATAGAGGCTAAGGCATCTTTCCCGAACATCTCTTCATGATATCTTTACAAGATTATCCTTCGTCAAGGTATATGAAGTTAAGTGATAAGTTTTATCATTTATTTTTTATTTTCAAGATGAGCTTTCGGATGGGAGATGAGGAAATATTGAGGCAAACATGGAAAAAGTCTCTATTCATTAATGAAGAGTCAATCTTTACAAAAAAAAAAAAAAAAAAAAGAGAAGAGTAACTGTCTATGCTTCTTCCTCATTATTGCCCGAGGAGTCCTGCACAGGAGAGCTTTTCTCAGGATCGTCATTCTCAGGGTCGTCATTCTCAGGGACCTTTGAAGAGCCTTCCTCAGGATTGTCATTATCAGGGTCCTTTTCAACGATAGCCTGTGACTTTTCTTGAGCCTTCCTCAGGATTGTCATTATCAGGGTCCTTTTCAACGATAGCCTGTGACTTTTCTTCTTGGAGGGGTGGTTCGTCAGCAAGATATTCCTCATACTTTGGGTCAGCTGGAAAAGGATCATCCTCTTCCAGAGCCCAGTTAGGGAGGTCCAATTTAAGCTTCCCGAAGACCTCTCCGTGACACACCTCACGAAAGGGAGTTGTATCGAAGGAAGGGATAGATTCGAGGATCTTTTCCCAAACGTCGTTCTGCCCCAAGCGGTAAGCTTGGATGTTGAAGGCACCTAGCAGGTTGGAGAAAGGTACGTTGTTCAGGTACTTCCGAACACAATCCTTTCGAAGCTCCGGCTTGATATGCTCGGGTTTGCTAGGGACTGCCATCTTTAGTATATTTTCGTTCTCCATGGACTTAAGCTCAAGTCTGTCACCGAACAACGTGGCAGCTGCTTTCTGCTTCTTAGCCTCGAGCTCGGCAGCAACAGCGCGGGCCTTTGAAGAGTCGAGGGCCTTTTTTAAGGAGTTCATCTCCTCATCATGCTTCGTTTGCAGCTCCTTGGCAGCTACCGTCAGCCGGTCTATTTCAGAATTGGCCTTGGCTAAATTCTCTTCACAGGTCTGCAGCAAGGAGCCATTACGACCAACTCGGCTCAATGCTTCCATGTGCTGATAAAAGCTCAACACAACATTCCTGGAGACGAGGAGATTATCAGAAAAAATCATGAGAGATTATGGAAAACAATCAATGAAAAATCAGGAAGGCTGGTACCTGGTAGACTGACTAACAAGAGTATCATCGTTCATGGCCTCAAAGTCCTAACGGTCAGCAGGCAGAAGACTGAGGGAACTCCATTCTGTGGCTTTCTCAGGGTCCTAAGTCACCCTATCAGTTTGCTTCAGTGTCTACTGAGGCATGAAGACCTCCTCACCATCTTCAATATTTTTGGATTTTTTATGGGAGGAACCATCAACTATATCGTGCTTCCTTTTGGTTCGAGCGGCGGAGGAGATATTTGGCCTCTCCACCATTGGTTTTTTCCCTTTTCCCGAAGCGTCGACCATGGGCCTTAAGTTCCTGATACCCTTATAAGAAGGGGTCGGAAGGGGAACAGAAGCCTCTTGATCGACAGTTAAAGCTTGGGGCGACTGTTGCTCAGCTGTTGCAACGGCCCGGGCAGCCTTTGCCCAAAGATGTTCAGGGTTCATTCTTGGAGGCACTGCAAAGAAGAACAAGAATCAGAATTGCAAAAAGACATATCACTCTTATAAATTTGAAGGAAGATGGTTAAGAAGCTCACAATGAGCCAATCCCCAATACTGAAGGATGGAGTTGTACTCCACCTCAAGTCCATGTATCTCCTGATACCATGGAATTGATTTGATCGTCTGGACGGCCGTCTCGTCTTCTTTGGATAAAGGAAGGACCCGGTTACTTTCAGAGTATGAAGTATACTGTTTCCAGACGGTCGGGAAGTTGAGATCTGACTGAGGCGCTCGACAGAAAAAGTATCGTTCGCGCTATCCTTTGTGATTGGAAGGGCAAGTTCCTTTGGCAAGAATGCTGCCCCTCCAGTCAAGCTCAGTCTTATTATGCTTGGAGAGCACAACCCAGCCAGGAGGATGGGAGATAGAAAGTAGATGAAAGTGCACAAAAAGAGCAAGAGAGGGCGTAACGCCAAGTTCAAAACACAAACCCAAGAAGCCGACGATGAGACGCCAGCTATTGGGAAGGAGCATTCTAGGGCAAATGTCCCAGTGATTCAGGACGACAGCAAACAAAGGATTGAAAAAAGGAAAGCGAACCCTGCTTTCCAATGCATCTATGTATAGGGAAAATTCGCCCGGAAGGGTCGAATCAACCCTCTCATCAGGATTGGGCGCCCTAATATGATAAGAAGAAGGAAAATCAAAACCCTGGATGGCCGAAAGAAGGTTTTCCTCCTTGTAAGAGGAGGGAACAGAACCAGGTCCACCTTTAGACCTTGAGGTTTGTTTTGATTGTCCAGAAGACTCAGCGGTCACCCTAGGAGTCTTGGAAGATCCAGACTTAGGAAAGGCAGAAGGAGTTTTGGCCTTTCTTTCTAAACTAATATGAGAAACTTCTGCGAATTCACGCCAGAGGGCAGTTAGGGTTTTATTATCACTATCCGACTGCTCAAAAGGATGGGAAGCAAAGGCTTCGTTACCACTACTATTACTGACACTGGGCACCAGGGAAGAAACCCTATTATCCTCCATTACTAGCTTCAGTAAGGTACAAAAAAAACTGGAGACAGGGAGTTTTTAACTTTGCAAAGGGATCAGTAAACTTACTGATTTAGTGAGGCAGAAACTTGAGAACGAGAAGGCCCGAAGCTGACAACGAAGTTTCAAAACTCCAGACAAGAAGCACGTGAGTTCAAACTTTCAAACCGACTCTAAATCTCGATTGTCGACGCTAGATCAATCTTGATCGTCCTTGCGGCCTGGGCTGGAGAAATTGTTGAGAAATTCAGAAGTTCCAGCAGCATCTTCATCTTCTTCAAGTAATTCAGGGCAGTCAGTTCACTTCCCAAGTAAGTACAGCCCCTCTCCAATACCCCTGCCCCCTTCCCTGTTCTGCACATGGCAGCACCACCAATCCCAGACCCCCGCAAGCCCTAGAAACCCCTCTCCTTGCCGTTTCAGACATCTAGGAACCATTCCCACTCTCCTGCAATCCTGCTAGTCCATTCCCCTTTCAATCCTAGCCCTTCAGGTCCCATTCACCCCCATCTTTCGTTCGGCTCCCTGTTTAGGCAGAAAGTTTATGAAACAGAAAATTTCAGAAATTTCTGCAACCTATTATAATACTTTCGAGATCTGAACCCTAACCCTATTGCAGTTCTGAGCCCTCTCCTATTCAGAGCCATTAGAATAAAATCTGAACATTCAAAGGCAGCCAGCTTAGTCCTTCCCTATCCCTAACCGAAAGCTGCCATAACCCTAATTTTGTGCAGGTCCTAGAAGAATTAAAGAGGGACCTGAAGAGCTAACCCAGACCCTGGGTTACATCATGTACTTTCTTTTACATATAATATACACTGAGGTATATAGATTAGAAGAAGTTATACAAAGAAACTTGGACCGATTATTCATACCCAACAAGGTCCAGTTCAGTATAATTGGAGCCTAGCTGTGGCATTGGGTCAAGATACTATGATAACATGGATTCAGGGTTTTCAATAAATTATATTTAATATGTATGCATTTAGAAGATGCATAATTTTTCTTTATCATTCTCAGCCCTGCTTACTGCTTTATTTGTTGGTTTGTAAAAGATTTGATGGAGAACCAGCACAAAATATAGAAAAAGACAAATAAAACACCAACACATTGTAAGACTTGCATAATCTACTTCAATTCAAGTAATTTTTTGTTTGTTGTTTCTTCCATATTAATTTTTCTTTTCTGGGCACATTATTCATTATGCAGAGTATTCATCCTTTTTTTTATTTTTAAAATATGTAGGTATGAAGGGAAGTTGGTAAGAGAAGTTGTTAGAACAGTTTGGAGTACATTGGACAAGAGATTGTCATATGTTTCTAACAAGCTAGTTGGAATCCAACCCCATATAAAAGCAATGTTGATGCTATTAGACATTGAATCTGAGAATAGAAAAATTGTGGGAATTCATGGCCTCGGCGGCATTGGGAAGACAACAATTGCTAGGGCTGTCTATGATACAATTCTTGGGCGCTTTGAAGGACACAAATTTATTGAAAATGTTCGAGAGAATGCTGAAAAGCATGGGGTTCACCATCTGCAAAACCAACTTATCAGAGGTCTCCTGCAACAAGAATGTCAAAATGTTACTGATGTGAATTCTGGAATTAAAGTGATTCAACAAAGATTCCGCAATAGAAAAGTGCTTATTGTTCTTGATGATGTGGATCAAAATATTCAGGCAAAGTCTTTGGCTGGAAATTGTGAATGGTTTGGCATTGGAAGTAAGATCATTCTGACGAGCAGAAATAAAAAAATTTTAATTGATCAAACAATAGATGGGATTTATGAGGCTAATGTAATGGAATTGGATGACTGTCTTGAACTTTTTAGCCATCATGCATTTGGAAGCGACCAACCTCCAAAAGATTATTTGGATCTCTCAAATGCTATAGTACAGACTACTGGAAGACTTCCATTGGCTCTTCAAGTTATAGGTTCCTTTTTATTTAAGAAGGAAAAATCAGTATGGAAAGGCATGTTAAACAAGTTGCAAAAGTTTCCCAATGATGATGTTATGAAAAGATTGAAAATAAGTTATGATGGACTAGAGTACTTGGAGCAACAAATGTTTCTTGACATTGCTTGTTTTTTCATTGGAATGGATAAAGATATTGCATGTCACATATGGGAAGGGTGTGAGTTTTCTCCACAAGTAGGACTTGATGTTCTTTGCACAAAGTCTTTGGTGACAATTGGTGAAGATGGTAAGTTAAGGATGCATGATATGCTTCGGGATCTTGGACGGGATATTATTCGTCAAGAGAGCATAAAAAATCCAGGGGAACGTAGTCGGATATGGTCTCAAGAGGAAATTGTGGATGTTCTAGTTAAACAAACGGTAGGTATTGAATACACTTTAGTTGTTTTTATTAGTGGTATGTGAGTTAGGGATTTTGATGGCTTTTTCTTTGGTTATCAGTACCATTTTAATTTGGCATTTGATTAAGGTCCTTTTTTTTTTTTTTTTTTTCTTTTTATAGGGAACAAGTAATTGTGAAGGACTCAGTATTGATTTTAGAGGTAGACCAACGAATCAATGCTTGATGAGTGAAGGATTTGCTGCAATGACAAAACTAAGGTTGCTTCAAGTTGATTATGCACAAGTTGTTGGGGATTTCACCAATTCTTTTTCAGAACTGAGATGGCTCAGTTGGAGAGGATGTCTTAAGGGATATGCGCTAACCAATTTTTGTCAACAAAAATTGGTTGTCATTGATCTATCACATAGCATGATCACAGATAAATGGATGGCTTGGAACTCC
Source organism: Hakea prostrata (assembly GCF_041222555.1). Classification (NCBI taxonomy): domain Eukaryota; kingdom Viridiplantae; phylum Streptophyta; class Magnoliopsida; order Proteales; family Proteaceae; genus Hakea; species Hakea prostrata. The sequence goes on along the minus strand of NC_142608.1, from coordinate 34,331,216 downwards.
ATCAAGGTCTCGAAGATTATTTGCTTGATTTCTTTATTCAAGTCTTAAAACTTCAAAATTTTCTAAGTTATTAATATTTATGTTATTTTGCAGATGGCAGTGAATCTAAAAGTTCTAATTCTTGAGTCTTGTCATCAACTATATGGTACTTTTGATGTTTCAGCAAATCAACTCCTGGAGGTATTGATACTTAAAGACTGTTCGAAGTTGGATCAGATTAATACATCTATTTGTCATCTTGCAAATTTGGTCACATTGGACATGAGTGGGTGTATAAGTCTAATTAACCTGCCAGAGAAATTGGACCTCTTGGTCAAATTGACCAAACTTGATTTGGGTGGCTGTGTTAGACTCAAATCACTTCCCAATCTTCCTCGACACTTGGAGGCATTGATTCTTAGTGGCTGTCTAAATTTGGATGGGATCAATAAATCCATCGGTTATCTCAAGAATTTAGTCACATTATATATGAGGGACTGTTGTAGAGTGGTGGATCTCCCAAGTGAAATTTCGCAGTTGACATCTCTCAAAATACTCTGTTTAGAACACTGCAGAAATCTAAAGAGGCTGCCAGAGAAATTGGGCCGCATGATATCCTTGACAGAGCTTCATTTAGGTGGTTGCATGAGTCTAGTGGATCTATCAATTGAAATTTTTAAGTTAACTGGCCTGCAAAGACTTGATTTTCACTCATGCAACACACTAGTGGATCTCCCAAGTGAAATTAGTCAGCTGACTTCTCTTGAATCACTTGATATAAGTAATTGCAGCTGTCTTGAATCAGTTTCAGATCTTCCTTCTACCTTAAAATCTCTTGATGCTTCTTTTTGCTTGTCATTAAGATCACTTCCATTACTTTCAAGCCTAAAGAACCTAGAGCAGTTGTGCCTTCGGGAATGCAAGAAGCTTCTAAGCGTCTCAGGTCTTCCCTCAAGTTTGACTACCCTAGATGCTAGTTATTGTGAGTCAATGGTAAAATTATCAAGTACCGAGGGAGGCTTGGGAAATATAAAAAGATTGTTTCTTGATGGTTGCAGCAGCCTAGAAGAAATTGAAGGTACTGAAAAGAATTTGGACTCCCTGGTGGACTTTGGTATTAAGTGGTGTCCCCTAAAAAAATTACCAAAACTGGCAGGCTCAAAAAATCTAAGGACTTTGAAGCTCCATAGAAACAGCGTCATATCTGATTTTGAAGGTGAACATATGGACTCTCTGGAGGAGTTGGAGATAGAGTATTGCCAATCATTAAGAAAGATATCAAATCTGTCGGATTTGAAAAGGCTGAAGATACTAAAAATCAAAGAATGTCCAGAATTGTCCGAGATTGAGTGCATTGAGGACTTCGAATACATGGAAACATTATCAATTAGCAAGGCTACATCGTTGGAAACATTTTTGGATATCTCAACCCTGAAGAACCTGAAGAATTTTCGAATCAGTCAGTGCTATTTGATGGAAAGACTACCTGATCTTTCAAGTTTAAAAGAATTGTTGCAATTAGAGATTTATGATTGTGGGAAGTTAATAGAAATTCCAGGCCTTGACAGATTGGAGTCCTTGGTACAACTGAAGATAGCAGGATGCGTAGCCATTGAAAGATTACCAGATCTGTCACACTTAAACAAGTTGAATGATCTAATGATTGAAGGGTGCAAGAAACTAACTGATGTTTATGGTGTTGACACATCGGAAAACTTAGAGAATTTGAATATTAGTGGTTGCAAGTCCTTGGAAAGATTACCTGATCTGTCAAAGTTAAAAACCTTGAAGGGTCTAAAGATTAGAGGCTGCAAGAGGCTAAGCGAGATTCATGTTGTGGGCAGATTGGAGAACCTAGTGAATTTGAATATTAAAGGTTGTAGGGCCTTGAAAAGATTAGTTGATCTGTCAAATCTACAAAGCTTGAAGGTTCTAAAGATCAATGACTGCAAGAATCTAACCAAGATTCATGGTGTGGACAGATTGGAGTTTTTAGTGAATTTGAATATTAGTGGATGTGAAAACTTGAAGGGTCTAAAGATTAGAGACTGCAAGAGTCTAAGCGAGATTCATGGCATGGACGGATTGGAGAACCTAGTGAATTTGAATATTAAAGGTTGCAGGGCCTTGAAAAGATTAGTTAATCTGTCAAATTTAAAAGGCTTGAAGGTTCTAAAGATCAATGACTGCATGAATCTAACCAAGATTCATGGTGTGGACATATTGGAGAACCTAGTGAATTTGAATATTGAAGGTTGCAGGGCTGCCTTGAAAAGATTAGTTGATCTATCAAATTTAAAAAACTTGAAGGTTGTAAAGATCAATGACTGTGAGAATCTAACCGAGATTCATGGTGTGGACGGATTGAAGTTTTTAGTGAATATGGATATTAGTGGATGTGAAAACTTGAAGGGTCTAAACATTAGAGACTGCAAGAGTCTAAGTGAGATTCATGGTATGGGTGGATTGGTGAACCTAGTGAATTTGAACATTGAAGGCTGCAGGGCCTTGAAAAGATTAGTTGATCTGTCAAATTTAAAAGGCTTGAAGGTTCTAAAGATCAATGACTGCACGAATCTAACCGAGATTCATGGTGTGGACAGATTGGAGAACCTAGTGATTTTGAATATTGAAGGTTGCAGGGCCGCCTTGAAAAGATTAGTTGATCTGTCAAATTTAAAATGCTTGAAGGTTGTAAAGATCAATGATTGTGAGAATCTAAACGAGATTCATGGTGTGGACGGATTGAATTTTTTAGTGAATTTGGATATTAGTGGATGTGAAAACTTGAAGGGTCTAAAGATTAGAGACTGCAAGAGTCTAAGTGAGATTCATGGTATGGGCGGATTGCTGAACCTAGTGAATTTGAATATTGAAGGCTGCAGGGCCTTGAAAAGATTAGTTGATCTGTCAAATTTAAAAGGCTTGAAGGTTCTAAAGATCAATGACTGCACAAATCTAACCGAGATTCATGGTGTGGACAGATTGGAGAACCTAGTGAATTTGAATATTGAAGGTTGCAGGGCCGCCTTGAAAAGATTAGTTGATCTGTCAAATTTAAAAAGCTTAAAGGTTGTAAAGATCAATGACTGTGAGAATCTAACCGAGATTCATGGTGTGGACAGATTGAAGTTTTTAGTGAATTTGGACATTAGTAGATGTGAATCCTTGGAAAGATTACCAGAATTATCAAGCTTAAAAAATCTGAAGGAGCTGCGAATGAATGCTTGTAAGAAGCTAACTGAGATTCGAGCAAGCAACAGGTTGGAATCTTTGGCACTTCTGGATTTTAGGGGGTGCTTTTCCTTGAAAAAAGTACCAGACCTGACAAAGTCAAAGAACTTGTGGGAACTAAATGGTGCATCTCGCAGGCGCATGTCTGAAGAGGATTTTCAATCTAAAGTAAAATGCTTGACTGATGGTGGGCACATAAAATTCTGGGAGTCAAATCCACAGAACTCTTGACGGATGGTCAGCGGGATGCTACCAAAAAAAGATGGTCAGTGGGAAAAACTACAAAACAGATGCGTCAAACCTGCTGACATGATGTAACATATTGCTGTACAGGACATAGCCAAAAGGTATATCTCTCTGCTCAATTGGATCTGTTTGTTTTTCTTTTCCCAAAATTTGAGCATGGCTTTCTAGATGTGTCCTTTTTCCCCATGTGAAAAGGTCAAATAGGGTGAAAATTATGTAGATATGTAATCCACAGGTTCCTATTAATGTGTCAAGTTCTCAATCCAAATAGAAAAACAAGATTTCAATTAAGGACAACAAAGAGGGCATATAGACCTCCAGAGAATGATTGGAATACACAGAAGTGTATCTCATTTATTAAAGGTTAAATTTTAGTCTGCTATTCTATGAATGGACAATCCAAACCATTCCTGATGTAGTCTGAGATGGGTAGCAGACCAACTAGGAGACAATATTGCGTGTCTAGAATGAAGTATAAATTGGGGTAATAATGAGAATGGAATCTAATTGATGGATAGGGTTTGGTGCAAGTTAGGGTGTGATTGTTAGGATTAGTCAAGTTAATGTTGGTAGAACATATGTTTGGAAGTTATGACTAGATCAGATGTTAAATCTGGATTTATGGAGGATCATAGAAATAGGACTGAAGGGTAAAATGGTAATTTGAGGCAATCAGCTTGGTGGATGATTATAAAAATGGGAGAGTATCCCTTATGGTCAGCTGAAATTCCGTCCAAGTTTTAGCAGCTTTAATGGTGAGATGTGGGTCGGCAGAATTGTTACAAAAAACTTGTAGGGACTTGTTAGGAGCAGAGTAAATTTTTTGCAGGTTTTCCAAGGGCAGCTTACTTGAATTTGAAACTTAAAAGACGAATTAGGAAAACTTTGGGCTTGGATGAATTTGAGTGGTTTCTAATGGTGAAATACGGTTGTGGAGGGTTTTTAGTTGCTAGGGTTTGTAAAAAAAAAAAATAGAAAAAAGTGGAAGTTGAGGCATTTGTGAAATTAGGGGATTAGAAGAAAAATAATTGCATAATTTGAGAATTGACTCGCTGTGATCAAAGAACAGCCACTAGAATGCTTAAAGTTGCAAAATTTCTAGCACAATTGAAGCTACGGCAATTAATACGTGTATTTACTAACTATGCCCACATCGCACATCTAGTAACATGTAACATTGAATGGGAGTCCTATTGCTTACTAGTAAAAAAAATAAAATTAATAAATAAAGTATGGAAGTCCCAATTGAGACAGGCCTGTTGTCGGTATGCCTTATTACCAGGGTACCATGTAAAGCTAGGGATGGAAACAGATCATGGTCAACAAACAAGCCCTTGAGACCCTCTCTAGTTTGGCTTGGTCTCACAACTTGAAAAAGACTTTTTCTAGGCTAGTGCTGTTGACATGGTTGTGCCTGTGGTGCCCAATGTCAAAAGTTGTGGTGGAGAGGAGTACGAATGGCAAAGAAATCAATTTTGGTTTGCACTACCATGGATGTGATAAGGGAACATGCTCGATCTGCTTGGAAACTAAGTTAGGGGGTGGTTCTTCATTTTCTTGGTCGTGGTTTATAGTTTTGCAGTTAAAGTGTGAAGGAGACATGCGGCTGAGGTCTGGCGGCATGGGTGAAAGGTCTGAAACCAGGTAATCCGCTTCTAGAGGTGGTGTCTACATTTTAACATTCACTCCCATCAACCGATGTCCAAACTTGAATGGGTTCATTTCCTAGATCAGCCTTTGATTGCTAAGACCGTTGGTAGGTCGGTGTCCTTGGATAAGATAACAAGGCTTGGTTTTATTGGCCATTATGCAAGGATTCTTGCAGAATTGGATGATGACGCTGCCAGAGTTGACGATGTGCAGATTGAATGTCTAGAACCTGGTTCCTCTTGTGTAATTAGCTTTCTTTAGAAATTTGTTTATGAGGATGGAATTAAAAAATGTAGTTTATGCAATCGTGAGGGACATACTGTTCAGCAATGCAATGTAAAAACGCAGTCTGTGGAAGAGAAGTATAGAGAGACAATCATGGAGGAGTAGGTGCCAAAGAGTCCTCAGTTTATGCTTCTAAATCTGGTTGGGGAAAATTTGAATTCAAATTCAACATTAAATTCGGTGGAGGAGAATTTGAATTTTGTAAGTTTGAAAAAGAATAAGGTGAAGAACGAAGGAGAGGAGAAGATGGAAGCGGTGATTTTGCTGTGGAAGCTGAGATAGAATTCATGAGCACTCCTCAAAAAAAGTTCACTATATGTAGGTTGATTTCCAAGTTGATTCTATATAGGAAACATGGTAGAACCAAAATAGGAGAGCATCTCCCAATTTGATTGGTATAGAACACCTAATTGCTGCCTCCTTTTCCTATCAAGAGTTAGCGCCTTGCACTAACTCTCGATGGAACCTTCCTTTCCTAAATTGCCCTTCGTAACACTCCCCCTCAAGCTGGAACATATGTATGACTCATGCCCAGCTTGTTACTAATATAGATAACCCTTGCACTCCCTAGAGCTTTGGTGAATAAATTTGCGGGTTGTTCTCCAGTCCTCACACGCCTAGGGGATATTATGCTTAGTGGTAACTTCTCACGAACAAAGTGGCAATCAACTTCAATATGCTTGGTACATTCATGAAAAACTGGATTGGGTGCTTCATGAACAAAAAATTGATTATCACACCATAACTTTATTGATGTGTCATCAACCTAACTCGTGGATTAATTGTTTTATCCATATCATCTTGCATGTGGCCTGTGCCATAGCACGATACTTAGATTCTGCTCTTGATCTTGCTATCACAGTTTGTTTCTTACTCTATCAGAACACAAGATTTCCTCCAACAAATGTGTAATAGCCTGTAGTCAATCTTCTATCAATAAGTGATCAAGCCTAGTCAACATGAGAGAATCCTTCAACATTTCTATGACCATGATTAGTGTAAAGAAGTCCTCGTCTTGGTGCTTTCTTAGAATATCGTAGAATTTGAATAACTGCATCACAATGTGTCTTTCGTGGGGCAGACAAAAATTGACTCACAACACTAAAAGGAAAGGCAATGTTAGGTCAAGTCACAATCAGATAATTTAGTTTCCCTACAAGCCTTCTGTACTTCTTTGGATCGTCAAGAATGGTCCATCATCTGGCATTAACTTTAAGTTGGTTTCCATGGGAGTGTCTAGGGGTTTGGATCCCAACATTTCTGATTCAAAGAGTGAATCCAATACATACTTCTGTTGAGACAATAAGATGCCCATTGTTGATTAGGTGACTTCAACTCCTAGAAAATACTTTAACTTGCCCAAATCTTTGTTCTGAAATTTCTCTTGTAAATAGTTCTTTAATCTATGAATTCCTAAAGTGTCATCTCCTGTAATGACAATATCATCAATATAACTACAAGAAAGATTCTACCTGTGTCAGAGTTTTTAAAGAATACAAAGTGATCACTTTCTCTGCGAGTGATCACAAATTCTATTACAACAGAAGTGAATTGTCCAAACCATGCTCGAGGTGACTGCTTACGACCATATAATGATTTACGGAGGCGACAAACCTTACCCTTCTCTCCTGAGCAACAAACCTAGGTGGTTGCTCCATATACACTTCCTCATGCAAATCTCCTTGAAGGAATGCATTCTTTACATCCAACTAAAACAAGGGCCATTGGTGAGTAGCAGTAAGAGAGACCAAAATGCGTATGGATGTAAGCTTGGCAACAGGAGAAGAAGTATCTACATAATCCACTCCATAAACTTGAGCATATCCCTTTGCAACGAGACGAGCTTTCAGGCAAGCTAAAGAATGATCAAGGTCAACTTTCACTGCTAATATCCCCCGACAACCAATAGCAGTCTTTCCTAAGGGTAAAGGCACAATATCGCAAGTCTTATTTTCTTCTAAGGCCTTAATTCTTCTTTCATTGCATTGACCCACCCAGGATCAGATAAGGCTACAAGAAAATTTTTAGGAACAGGATAAGTCTCTATAGTCGGTAGAGCAGTAGAAAAACCAGGGGATGAAGAAGAATAAGAAATAAAGTTAGAAATGGGATACTAAACATAGTGACAAGTACCTTTCCGAGGAACAATGGGAATATCAAGGTCAGATGTGGTAGGGACATCCTCAGGATCAGCAAGCGAAGTCAGCACAAAGGTGGAAACTGTAGGGGTAGAGGGGGCAGTAGGTGACCTTGGATGGCGTATATACACTTCGGTGATGGCCTGCAGAGATGAACTGTGCCTTGTGAAGAAACACTTTGAATAATATACAGATCATCATTTAGGTCAATTAAGTTAAATTGCTCTATTTGATTTTGCATAGTTTTTGACATCAGAGGAGATAGGTAGAATAGAGTTTAAGTCTTCATACATTCTTTTAAAATCTACAAAATATTGAGTAATATCTCTACCTTTCTTATCTACTCGATAAAATTCTTGAGACAATTCGTAGATTCTAGCTAGATTATTCTGACCAGAATACAACACATCCAAATACTCCCAAAATTCCTTCACATTTGCAAGTGAGTAACCAAATCAACAAAACTATCGGTCAAGGAATTAAACATCTGCCCAAGTATACAAGCATCAATAATTTGCCCAAGTATAATCATCTTTAGGTGCAGTCTTAGTCAAATGATCTGTCTATCCCCATCCAGTAAGAACAATTTTAACTATAACCCTCCATTGGTTGAAGTTTGATACACCCTACAATTTCTTCTTAGTCAGCCAATGAGAGGATGAAGAAATAATTTCAGTCATGGTATTTTTATCTAAGTTTCACCCTTATCCAAACACAATTAACACTATGACAAATTAAATTAATCTCAGAAATCAAATCAATCCTAGAAATGAGAACCAGTCCTAGAAAACAGATTTCAATTAATTCCAGAAAACAGAATTCAATTAATTCCAGAAATCAGAATTTATCCCAGAAAAAGAACCAGATTGAACCAGCAAACTAACTAAAAACCAGTCAAAGCAAAGTGAACCAGATTGAACCAGCAATCTAACTCAAAATCAGTCAAACCAAAGTGAACCAACAGAACCAGTAAGTGAGCCAACCTTAAAACCCTTTCTTCTCCAAATCATATAGACTTCTGCTAGATTGTAGGAACTTCTCCACCAGAAAAAGGAAAATATTCCTGCACTACTTCGGCAACCACCAAAGCAAACAGCAATCAGATACTTCTCCCCCTGAAGAAAAACACAAAAAGGGTACTAACCTCTATCAATGCGAGCCCAGTTCACCAATGATTGAACTCTAGAACATACCTTCAACCAGAAATTGTATATAGTTTGGAGTGTGAGATGCTGCTTCTGTCCTTCGATTGGAACATCAACAAGAGTGTAGCATAAGGTACTGCCTCCCCTTAACTCTTTTTAAATATGACTCTCAAACCAGGTACTATCTCTTTCCTCTCTTTAGATTTCTTTCTACAGGTAATTTTAGGACTGAAGGAAAGGGAAGACCTTCAACTCTGATACCATGTGAGTTTGAGAAAGAATAAGGTGAAGAACGAAGGAGGGGAGATGGAAGTGGTGAATTTTTTTGTGGAGGTTCAAATAGAACTCATGAGCACTCCTTAAAATAACTTCACTAGGCTGATTTACAAATTGATTCTATATAGGAAACAAAGTAGAACCAAAATAGGAGAGCATCTCTAAGTTCGATTAGTATAGAACCAATGTTTAAAGTATCGGTATCGAGTATTATACCGGTCATGTGATTTTAAGAGACGTATCGTCCCGTATTGAGTATTGTATCGTATTGTCTAATGTATTTTAGTGCAATTCAATAAAGAAACATATCGTGATGTATTGCATTGTATGTGTCCAATATGGATACATATTGGCTAGTATCGTATGGTATCGTGGGATACTTTAAACCTTGTATACAACACTTAATTGCCGCCTCCTTTCCTATCTAGAGTTGTGCCTAACGATGGAACTTCGCTTTCCTAAATTGCCCTTCCAAACAAATTCAAATTGAAATAGATTATTAAATTCAGGGGAGGAAAATTGAATTCCAATTCAAGTGCAATATTTAATTCGGTGGAGGGGCACAATGGGAGTCTAGGGTTGGATGATTTAGTTGCAAGAGAAGAGTTTTGATGGCAATCATACTCTTTCTCACTTGGTGGAAGAAATGGGGCCCAACAACAAGGGGTGTTTGGTGGTGCAAGATGAGGAAGTGGAGGAAACGATTCTTGTTTTGAATTTGGCTGACGTGGGGCAGCATGTGGCCCACAAGGATTTGAAGGAAATTGGGGTTGACTTGGTTAGGGTCCATGTTGGTTTGGGAACTCTATCCCAATCAGACAGGATTCCTACTGTGAATGAGGAAGGAAGAGTGATGCTTGATGCTTGATGGTTCCAAGGTGCAAGGTGATGCTGCTTCTGTTCATGCAAAGAGAGGGCGTCTGAAGAAGACTGCTAAGACCAAGGTTAATATGTCAGATAGGGGGAACTTGGTCGCCTATGATTTTGAAAGAGCTGGACTTGGATGCTTCTGGCGATCTGAGTTTTAGATTTTGATTGACATAAGTGATTGATTTTTATATCTTAAGTTATTTCTTCAATGCTTGCATCGGTTCTATATCTAAGAGGAACCAATCAGATTGGGTGTATTTGGGGCAACTATGTTGTCTGATTAATTCTCTTGCTATTGTACATCATTTTCACTTTTAATACAAATGAACTTTTGGCGAAAAAAGAAAAAAATATACAGAATTGAACCAGACAGCTTAGAAGAACTCGAAAACTTGAGAGAGGGGAGGGAAACTTGATAGCTGTCTGAGGCTAAACAAAACTCAAATAACTTCTCTTATTCTCAAAATCGTCAGCTCCTTAGGAGCTGTAACATATTCATAGCCTAATGGCTGGACAAAAGGAAATAAAATTACTGACTCAAACTAGGACTCCCATAATTGAAAACGAACTCATATTTACTTTAGCATTACCATTCACATGAAAAGTTACAACAAGATTCTGATTGTAATTACAACTCCAAACATTGACTGAAATACAACCACAAGTAGGTTGATTAAAATTTAAATAACCTAAACCTGTGTCCTTGATTTTTGGTGCTCGTGTATGGGGTTTCCCTACACCTTGCCTATATGTATAACTATGTGGCATAATTGGTGAAATAACTCTTCCCTGTAGCAGTCAGCTATGCTTTTCTCAGCTCTCTAATGTCTATCAATAATTGCCTTTAAAAATATGAGAAATGTGCTAATAAACACAGTTCTCACTGTTAGAACCCCTTAACATATTCAGATTATAACCAATAGGGTCTCCTTTCATCTCAAAATTCTTTAGACCAAAAGTTCACATAAGTTGACACTTTTGGCCTTTTTTTAGACAAAATTTGCTTATATTTTTACTAGAGAAGAAAAAGAATTACGAAACAAGTAGGTGTGGCTTTGTTTTACAGTTACTTTTCTTGTAAAACAAGTAGATTTGCAATGTGGACAAGATTATTTGGTATTCTGACAGTTCATGTGTAGTAAATCTCCCAGATTTGTTACATTACAAATTTGTATTAAAATTTTGTTACACCAAATTTTATTGAGACCTTTGCCTGATGTATCCTTAGGGCCAAGGACAAGTTAAGAATATCTTCAACAAAACCAGCTTGAATTGGCTGATGCTATTTTGCATGGGAGTGATGTAAACCAAGGAAGAGATCCATGAGATTTCAGAATTTCATTATTTTGGATAATTTTAGGGTTTTGGGTTTGGCATGGGTCATTTTGCTAAGCCAAGGGGGCTTCCAAATAAAGGAAATATGGGATGGGTTCACGAATACCATGGGATGAGAAGGAAAGAGCTAAAGGGTTGTTGGTTCAGAGTCTTGTAAAGGATTGGAAACTTCTCCAGTATCCTCTCTTTTCTTGTTCTTTTCTTTTCTTTCTGTCTTATGATTCTGCTTATCAACTTACCTGGAAACTCTTGATCTGAAATGCTGAAAATTGAAGTGTTGAGATCTCTTGCTGAATTTGATGCTTGAATGTTGGAATTTAGAACTGAATTTTGCAAACTAGAATGCACTAACTTAGACATCCATAGGTCCCCCTCAAAAAAACCTTGCTACCTCCTTGGCGGTAAACTCTCAAATTTCTTTGTTTATTCAAAACTGAAAAAAAGATTCTGTGAGGCTTGAGAATTTATAGCCTTTTACAATCTTTGAAACAAAAGCAAACTCTACTGTTAAGATGGTGGAAATTCTTTTGAAAATTATCACTTCATCCTAAGTTTTTTTTTTACGTCTCATCATGAATGTCGGGCTTCCTGTTAAGACAACATTTCCAAATGGACGGCAATCAACCCAGTCTGCAAATTTTATGGTACTTCTAATGAATCATCTTGGCACATCTTCCTATCTTGTGAATAGACAAAGAGGATTTGAACAGTGGGACTGCTAGGACTTCGGATGAAGTTCCTCTCCAATAACTCCATCCTTCAACTTTGCAACTCTTTCCTTTTAAGTTCAAACTTGGATACACATTCCAAGAAATGGTTTTTTTCTATTTTCATATTAACTTGCTATTTTTTATATGGATTGAAAGAAACGATAAGGTCTGTAACAATAAAGTACACAATCCCACTAGAATCATGCATAATGTAAACAAATGGATAACTGAGCTGCATATATAGCATGACTTTACTGCAAACCCTAATGATAACCACATACATAGCGCAATCTCCTGTATATGTGACTATGTAAAATCATTTGGTCACCCACTTTATTGTGTGTAGGGCTACATAATGAATTACTAAACAAGATAGATTGGAATGTAAGACTTTTTAGAATGACAATATTCTTTTTGAAAGTACAAGGAACATAGAAGCTGGATCAATGTAGGAGGCAATGGTGTGAGGCATTTTGCAAGGCATGAGCAAAGTGAAGGATCTAGGATTACAAATCCAAGAAATCTGGTGCCAGGAAACAGAAAACCTCGCCATGCTGAAAGACAATAATCAGAACATGTGGCCTCTAAATTTGATACCCCTATATGTAGAACTGTTAAGTTATCACTAGAAACCTCAAGATGTGCGAACTTCGATCTCACCCTCTGGAAAATTGGTTACTAGAGCTAATTCTATCTATTTCGGTTGAGAGGAACCTTGTCCAACTAATTCTATCAAGATAAGGAACCAACTAAAACACTTTAAATGTGACTCTTAAATCAGATTAGAATCCCAATCTGAAGCAAACACAACCAAAATAAAAAAGGGTGGGGTGGGGTGGGGTGGGGTGGGGTGGGGGGGGGGGGCAAGGATAGATTCTGATCAAAAGCAAATACCTAGAAGATAGGAACCCTTTTTATAGAAGAGTTATCTTATCCACATGCTAACAAATGGAAACCAAGTCAAACACAACTCAAATAAGAATTGAAAATGGACTGGACTCTTTTAAAATTATAAAATCTAGATTCCAGCAATAAACTAGAGTTGAATACACCCAAAAACTTCTATCAAAAAAAATACATCCAAAAAATACCCTTGCAATAGGGTTCGACCAACATGCTTGGGTAAACCTTGGGGCTCATCTTACATCAGGGAGTTTTAGAGATAATGTAGGATTTTGCTATTATTTATTGCGATAATAATGCAAGTAGAATTTTAGTTTGGATAAGATACGTAGGAACAATTTTAGTTACTTTAATTTGTTCTTTTTTTGGTAAGAGTTACTTTAAATTGTTAAGAGTTGCGGTTTTACTGAAATATTTTCTTTTACTATTCAAATCGTTGTATTCAGCTTGAAGAAGAATAATAAAGACAGGGATTATTAGGTTCTGTATGTGCATTTACACTATTCCTCCTAGCAAACCCCCCCCCTCCATTCCCAAAAGAAAAGAAAAGAAAAAGATAAAGAAAAGAAGCCTTCTCTTTTTTCTCATCTTCATATGATTCTTCTTTACTCTCCTACTACCAGTTTGATTCTTCTCAAGTTGCACTCTGCTTCCTGCTATTTTTTTTATTCCTTTTTCTACTTTATTTTGGCCCCCATTATTTGGTAGGAGAACCCAAACCTGGGTAATTCTCTTCTCTATCGCAGTAGATTCTTCAACTTCCTTGTCTCTCTTTCCTGCTTTTTTTCTCCTCCCTAAGACCTCTCTATTTCTTCTATCCCTTCCTTTCCTTTTTCTTTTTTGTAATATCTTGCTCAGTGATTAGCAATGCTGCAGCAACCTATCAAATTTTGTTTTTGCAGTGCCATCGAGTGATCGAGGCAGACTTTGTTTTTTTAATGAAACTTGAGTAGTTGATGAGCACATTTATGTGTGAAATCTTAGGGCATAAAACATGCATTTTACACATTTAGAATGGAGTTACCTTGGGTTTTATGTTGTTTTTACAGATTTTAGGATTTTTCAAGATTTAAGCAAATATTTTGAGTTTTGGGTATAAAACATGCAATTTTACATATCAAGAGATTCGTTCAAATTCTCAAGTGCGAAAATGGGCCTGACTTGGAACATGATGGGTTAGAGATATGATTATGGGCCTAGCTCCAAAATATTTTAGAGATAAAGAAGCAAATTTTTATCTACGGTTGAGATTAAAAGTTATCAATCAAATCTACAAAGATATTATTGAGAGAATCCTAATGGAGAAAAAGAGTCTTCACATACTTTAATATCTTATTTCCTATTTGGGACTTGGACAAAGAAAGAAAAAGAGGGGAAAAAATTATATTCAGAGAAGGAAGAGGGAAAAATCCCGTTTTTGAATGTCTCTGTCCAGTTTCGATCAAGTCTTTTAATCGAACGGTCATCCGATGTCCAATCGAGCTGATTTTTGGAGGAGAGCTTCATAACTTCTAAATCCTCAAATCCAACGGTCTAATTGTGCATTTGATATCTCTAAGTCAGTCCGATTAGTACGCCAAAACCCTAATTGGTTGAGTTAGATAGGAACTTTGAGTTTGATTCAAACTCTGTCGAGATTCATATCCCATGTAAACTCTATAAAAGGAGAGCATACTCCATTAAGGGATTAGTTCATTTCACAAACAAGTTTTTGGCGCCGTTGTCGGGGAGGTATTAGTTCATTTTTTTTTCATTCTTAGGTAAATCGAAGTGATTAAAAAAAAAAAAAATTTCGAAGACATTACTCTTAACTAAAGTATAAACAAAAACGTATAGTAGTCCCCATTCTACTACAGGTGGCTTCGACTATATGGATTCCTTTGCTGTCAAATCTATATAGCACTCAGCTATACGGCAACCTTACGGCTTTGGAATCATTGTTTCAATCTTTGTGGTGGGGAAATTCACTACTTTCCTTTTTTGTTTTGTTTTTTTCTTTTCTCTTTTATTCTTTAGTTACTTTATTTTTTTTTTGAAAAAAAAAAAAACTCTTTATTTCCTAAGAGCCTTTAATTGCATTAGGTGGTTAGTGCATGCATGTCTGGACTCGTGATTCCACAAATCGAATTGTCCAAGTGTCTACATTGACCATGGAAGACCTACCTCTACCTAAAAGTCTTAGAAATAGATTTTATCTAACCCGATCTGCACAACCTTCCTGTATGCATTTACCTGAAGTGAGGGGTAATATAAGTCTCATCTGTCTATGTTACCCCAATTTCATGGATTACCTGATCAATATGCATATTTGTTCCTTAGAGAATTTGAGGAGGTTTGTATCCTTATGAAAGTGCAACAACTCACTAATGATGATGTAAGTCTAGGTTTATTACATTTGCATTAAAGGATCAAGTCAAAAAGTGGCTTTATAGCTTGCCTCGAGATAGCATTACCACATGGGAACAATTCATTGTCCTATTCTTGAAGAAATTATTTCCTTTCTCTAAGACGAATAAAATAAGAAATGATATTCTTCAATTTCGTAAAAAACCCAATGAGTCCTTTGCTAAGGTAATGGAGAGGTTCCAAAACCTTCTCCAAGAATGCCTCACCACGGTATAGAATTATGACATTTATGCCAAATAATTATGAGGGTATCGATTATCAAACAAAGCAACTTTTGGAATCTATGTGCCCCACAGGATTTACATCATTCATTGATGATTCCGAAGCTTGTAAATTTCTTTTAGACTTAGCCGATATAACTAGAGAATGGGAGTCAACCCAAGAATCTGAAAGGACCAGTAGGGGATATTTTATTGATAGCCAAGTTCATAAGGAAGTACAAATAAATAATCTTTTGAAAAAATTAGAGACTTTGGTAGTTAAAGCTGCACTACCACCACCAAGTCAAGCACATTTTATTGACAAATCTATTGTTATGTGTGCATGGTGTCAGTCTCCTATACTTGTAATTGAGGTACCCTAGCTATTCTGGAGGCCAACATGAAAATGTCAGTGCGATGTTTCTAAACCCGTACAGTAACCCATACAATCCTAGGTGGAAGAATCATCCTAACTTTTCATGGTCTCAAGGGCAAATCCAAAATGGATTAAGCAATTATTCCGCGCAAAATCACTTTGGTGCCTCTAAAAAACAAAGTGCACAACTTTCTCATAATCAAAATTTCTAGTTCCCTCAAGCCCTTAATTTTCAAAATGTCAATTTAGCTAGGCCTGTCAATCCACCTATTGTACCTTGTATGCCTCATATTGTACAAAATCAATCACCACCTGGTTTCAATAGAGGTAATAATTTAGAGTTTTCTCGTCTTTCTACATTAGAGAATAATATAGAAATACTTTCCAGCACCTTTATGACTTCTATGCATAATATGGAAAAACAAATTTCCACTCTTGTAAGTGCTTTGTTTGAGTGAGAAAAAGGTAAAATGCCTAGCCAACCTGAGTTAAATCATAGGACTCAAATTCAACAAAGATCACCAAATTTACCAAATCAAGTCAACCAAGTAGAAACCACCTCTTATTCTTTAGAGCCAAATACTTCTGTGTATGCATTGAGAAGTGGAAAATGGTATTTAACAGGTGAATCTCCTATTACTGATCAGAGAAAAATTAATGACCATCGTGATGCAGAGAATGTTCAAGTATCTCCTAATGAGGGTTTATCTGAAGAACCCGTAGAAGTTGAGGATGAACCAATTCCTTTAGAGGTACCTAAATTTGATGAATCATTATTTGAAACCTTGAGAAAAGAGCAAACTTCAAATGTAAGATCTTATGTACCTAAGGCCCATTTTCCTAGCATATTAGTAAGTAATAAAAGGAATGAAAATGTTGACAAAATTTTAGAAGTTTTCAAAAATGTGAGTGTCAACATTCCACTTTTAAATGTTATTTCTCAAGTCCCTTCTTATACTAAGGTTCTTAAAGACTTGTGTACTCAAAAGAAAACCACGAATGTCCCAAAGAAGGCCTTTCTAACGGAAAATGTGAGTTCAATCCTCTCAGAAAAAGTCCTAATTAAGTATAGAAATCCAGGAAGTCCAACAATTCCATGTGTTATTGGTGATAATAAAAAAAAAAGAGCATGCTTTACTAGACTTGGGCGCTAATGTTAATTTATTGCCATATACCGTTTATAAACAATTGGGTCTTGGGGAATTCAAACCAACCTTGGTTACTCTCCAGTTGGCTGATAGATCTGTTAAAATACCCAATGGAATAATTGAAGATGTGTTAATTCGAGTAGGAGAATTTGTTTTTCCTGTTGATTTCATTGTCTTAGACACACATCCAGTTACAAATCTTACGGACCAAATTCCTATGATATTAGGGATATCTTTTTTTACTACAAGCAATGCCCTTATTAATTTTCGAAATGGTCTTTCGAAGTTATCATTTGGGAATACATCCATTGAATTCAATGTCTTTAGGTTGGGGAAACAACCAAACTTTTATGAGAATATTAGTATGTTGCAAAGCATTTCTGATGATATTGATTTCTCCATTGAAAAAGGTTTTGAGGATGATTTTTACACTTGTTTGGAAGAACTAGAGGACATAGGGAGTGATTTTTTTTTTCCTAATATGATGAGCTTGCAACAATTTAATGAACCACTTGGTAAGTTGTCTAGAAATCTTCCTGTCCCGTCTGTGGTTGAGGCCCCCCAATTCGAATTGAACATTTGCCTTCGACTCTTCGGTTTGCTTTTCTAAGCCCCAGTGAAACTCTTCTTGTAATCATTGCCTCTGATCTTACCAAAGACCAAGAGAATGAGCTTCTTAGTTTGCTTAAAGACAATCAAGAAGCCATAGGTTGACGAATGGCCGACATTAAAGGAATTAGTCCCTCCATAGTTCAACATCATATAAATTTGATTGATGGATCCAAACCCTCTAGGGAACCCCAAAGAAGAGCTAATCATGTGATGAAAGAAGTCGTTCACAAAGAAGTGTTGAAATGCATGGATAATGGAATTATCTATCCCATATCAAATAGCCAGTGGGTAAGCCCAGTCCAAGTTGTTCCAAAAAAATCTGGAGTCACAGTAGTTACATCCACTACTAATGAGCTCATCCCAACTCGTATTCAAACGGGTTGGCATGTTTGTATTGATTGTCGGAAGCTTAATGCAGCCACTCATAAGGATCATTTTTCTTTGCCTTTCATTGATCAAATGTTAGAATGTTTAGCCGGCCATGCTTATTATTGTTTCCTTGATGGTTGTTACTCTAGCTATAATCAAATCCCTATAGCACCAGAAGACCAAGACAAAACCACATTCACATGCTCGTATGGAACATATGTCTATCGACGCATGCCCTTTGGGTTATGCAATGCTTCGGCCACATTCCAACGATGCATGATGAGCATATTCTCAGATATGGTAAAGAATTATTTGGAAGTATTTATGGATGATTTCTCTGTTCATGGGTCTACCTTTTCTGATTGCCTTCATCATCTCCGCTTAATTCTTGAACATAGTAGAGCGAAAAATTTAGTTCTTAATTGGGAGAAATGTCACTTCATGGTGAAGAGTGGAATAGTTTTAGGTCATATTGTTTCTAAGGAAGGAATTATGGTTGATGAGGCTAAGGTTGATCTTATCTCTAATTTACCATCACCTAAGAGTGTCAAGGATGTTAGATCATTTCTAGGTCATGCTGGTTTTTACCGCCGCTTTATAAAGGACTTTAGCAAGATAGCCAGACCATTAACTTCATTACTTGCTAAAGATGTCCTCTTTCATTTTACCTCTGAGTGCTTACTATGTTTTGAACTATTGAAAGAGAAGCTCTCCACCGCTCCTATAATACAAGCACCAAATTGGCTAAAACCCTTTGAGTTAATGTGTGATGCTTCTAACTATGCTTTAGGGGCAGTTGTAGGTCAAAGGCTAAATAAGATGTCCACTGTGATTTCTTATGCAAGTTGAACCCTCAATGGTGCACAACATAACCATATGATAATTGAAAAAGAATTTTTGGTTGTTGTGTTTGCATTAGAGAAGTTCTGCTCATATTTGATAGGTAGTCATGTAATTGTTTACACTGATCATTCAGCTATTAAATATTTGCTACAGAAGAAGGATGCAAAATCCCGACTCATTCATTGGGTCTTGCTACTACAAGAGTTTGACTTAGAAATTAGGGACAAAAAGGGAACTGAAAATTTAGTTGCAGACCATCTATCCCGCCTTTCTAATTCTAGAAAGGAAGATAGTCCAATTCTAGAGACATTTTCAGATGAGCAATTGTTGTCAATAAACACGGTACCTTGGTATGCAGATATTGTCAATTATCTTGTGACCAATGAAACCCCATTCCATTGGTCCACCCAAGATAAGTATCGGTTCCATTCATAAGTGAAATATTTTTTCTGAGATGATCCATACTTGTTTAAAATGGGTTCAAATCAAATCATTAGGCGCTGCGTAACTGAGCATGAACAAATGTCTGTTCTTTCATTTTGCCATGATCATGCCTATGGGGGTCATTTTGGGTCTAGGAAAATTGCAAAAAAAGTGCTTCAATGTGGGTTATATTGGCCTACAATATTTAAGGATTCATTTTCCTTTTGCAGAGCTTGCAAAGCTTGTCAATCCCTTGGTCAAGTGACCAAAAAGAACATGATGCCCCTAAATCCGATTTTAATTGTTGAAATTTTTTATGTCCAGGGTATTGATTTTATGGGATCATTCCCTAATTCTTACGGGAATCTATATATTCTGTTGGCTGTCGATTACGTGAGCAAATGGATAGAGGCCATAGCTTGTAAATCAAATGATCACAAAGTGGTAGTCAAGTTTTTAAGAGAAAATATCTTCTCTCGTTTTGGCACTCCTCGTGCTTTGATTAGTGACAGGGGCAAGCATTTCCGTAATTGGCCTTTTGAGGACTTGATGAAAAAAAATATGGAATCACCCATAAGCTTGCTACTGCATACCATCCGTAAACAAGTGGTTAGGTAGAGGTTTCGAATAGATAGATTAAGCAGATTTTAGAAAAGACAGTTAACCCCACTTGTGAGGATTGGTCAAACCGTTTGATTAATGTTTTTTGGGCCCACAAAACTGCATATAAGACGGATTTGGGTCAATCCCCATACCGTTTAGTGCATGGTAAAGCTTGTCACCTACCGGTTGAATTAGAGCATTGGGCTTTTTGGGCAATCAAAAAGTTGAATTTTGCTCTTGACGATGCAGATGTCCATCGTCGCATCTAACTATCTGAGTTGGAGGAACTTAGAAATGAAGCCTATGAAAATTCAAAGATTTATAAGGCTAAGACTAAAACCTTTCATGATAAGCATATTGTTAGGAAATCATTTTCTATTGGTGATAAGGTTTTGTTGTGCAATGATGAGCACATTTATGTGTGAACTCTTAGGGCATAAAGCATGCATTTTACACATTTAGAGTGGAGCTACCTTGAGTTTTATGTTGTTTTTGCAGATTTGAAGACTTTTCAATATTTAAGCAAATATTTGGAGTTTTGGATATAAATCATGCAATTTTACATGTCAAGAGGTCCATTCAAATTCTCAAATGTGAAAATGGGCCTGATCTGGATCATGATGGGCTAGAGATGTGATTATGGGCCAACTCCAAAATATTTAAGAGATAAAGAAGGCAAATTTGATCTACGACTGAGATTATAAATTATCAGTCAAATCTACAGAGATATTATTGAGAGAGTCCAAATGGAAAAAGAGTCCTTGCATACCTCAATATCTTATTTCCTATTTGTGATTTGATTAAAGAAAGAAAAAGAGGAAAAAGAATTATATTCAGATAAGGAACAAGGAAAAATCCCGTTTTTGAATGTCTCTGTTCAATTTTGATCAAGCCGTCATCCGGTGTCCGATTGAGCTGATTTTTGGTGGAGAGCTTCACGACTTCTTGATCCTTAAATCCAATGGTGGAATTGTGCATTTGATCTCTCTAAGTCAATCCGATTAGTACATCAAAACCTTAATTAGTTGAGTTAGATAGAAACCCTGAGTTTGATTCAAATTCTGTCAAGATTCATATCCCATGTAAACTCTATAAAAGGAGAGCATACTCCATCAAGGGAGGGGGTGTTTTAGAGCTTAGTAGAAGCACTCTTTCTTTTCTCTTTAGTTTATTTAGGCGTTCTCTAGTTTTCTTTGCTTGCATTTGTGAGATTTAAATTTCTAGATTGAATGTTTAGGTTTAATTTTTCTATGTAATGCAATTCAAGTTCAAATTTCAAGTTTTAAGATTTGTTTTTCTCTGGGTCTAACAATTGCATATCTAGATCATTCCAGATCTAGATCTGGTTGTTAGGGTTGGTTGAGATTCGAATCGTTTGTTTAATTCGCAAGTAAGTAATCTTCTTCAATAATCTTCTCTCCTCCCTCCATTCCCGCTTATATCTAACCCTCAATATTATTAATTTATGATTTATTTTCAGCATTTATTTATTGTTCTCCCTTCCCCTGGATCCTTGATCAAAGATGCCTACAGTCGTGCCTCTCTTGGTTAAGGTTTCCATTTTACTTTCTGCAATTTACTTTCTGTTATTTACTTTCTGCAATTTACTTTCAGGATTTATTTATTGTTCTCCCTTCCCCTGGATCCTTGATCAGAGATGCCTACAGTCGTGCCTCTCTTTGGTTAAGGATTCCTTTTCCTTTTATTGTTTTGTTTATTGCTTTGTTATTTACTTTCTACACTGTTTTTTTTCTTTAATATCCGTTCCCCCGATCGGTGAACTGTAAGCTACGGCAAATGGTCCATGGTCAAAGTCATTATTATTATATTCCCCTTCCCTCGATCCAGAGCTGACACTCGGATCACTTCCCTTTTCCTTTTATTTTTATTGTTCACATTTTTTCCCTATCTTTTATTTATGCATTGATTGTCTTTAATTTATTTTTCGTTTCAATTCGATTGCATTAGATATATGTATTAGGATCGTTTAGTTTAGTTAATTAGTTAACAAAAATTGAATCATTCCACTCTCGCATTACTATTAAGAAGTTCAATTCTAAGTGGCATATCTCCTTGAGATCGACCCGTTAGCTACACGATACCGTGCGCTTGCGGTTACATTTAAATTTCACAAACATGCAACACTCGGCTGCATTTGTTCCCAGGAAAATTGCGAACTAGATGGGAAGGTCCATTTATTATTCACCATGTTTTTAACCATGGTGCTGTGGAAATAATTGATCCTCATTCTAGCCAAAATTTCAAAGTGAATGGTCAACGTTTAAAGCCTTTCTTTGAAATGCCAAGTGTTGATAGTGTAGAGGTCATTGATCTATATGAGCCTTGTTACACTGGTAATTGAAAAACTCCAAGGTATGCCCTCTTTTGCCTTGCCCTTATTCTTCTTTTCATGCATGCATTGAGGATATTGCATTACTTAAGTGTGTGTGTGTGTGGGGGGGGGGGGGAATAGCTTCTTTGTAGATTTTAACTTTGACTTTTGGTTAGTATACATATTTTTTCAATTGCTATGATGTGTGAAATGAGAGTGATTTTGGTACCCATCATGAACCCATAAAAACCCTATTGAGAGGAAGGTAATTTGTATATATATGTTGAGATGGGACTTTCCTTAGAAAAATAAAAGGCCCTTAACTTAAGGCGTTGGACCATTAATGAGTTTTGTGGGCCCTTGTTTCTTTGGCTAGGAGTTGAGAACAATTTTTTTGGCATGAAAAAAAAACAGGAGAGTAGAAAGTGAAAGTTGAATTCCTTGGAACTGGACAGGGCACTCTGACTCAGGAATTGAGGTGACTTGATCGAAACTCCTAGGAATGAGATTATTGAAAAGAACTCTAGCATCATTGTCTATGTGGGCATATGCAAAGCAAAGCTACAAAGTAACTTGGGTTTCTGGTGTTTGCTCCACATGTCATTCAAGCCAACAGTAGTAGAGTAAAGTAGAGTTCACTACTCAAAGAAAAAAGAAAGAAATAAAAAAAAGGGAGAAATAAATGCAAGTGTCATCAATGCCTTGGTAGAAATGTTTGGTCCTTAGTCCTTGGTCCCCTTACTTTATGTGTGGTTTTGCTTAAAGGAGAGGTGCACTTGAAAGATATAAGGTGAGTATTTGATTGAGATATATGCTTAATCTCAAGAATCAATATGGGGTAGCAAACTTCAAGTGTGGGGGATCTTAAATCAATGGTGAGGAAAATTGTCATAACTATTGATCCCGTATGAGTACTTACCAATTGTTAGAGTTGGAATTTGCAATGTTTATTTTGAGCTAAATTGGAATTTTGAATGTATATTCTCTGCAAACATCTACAAGAAAAAACTCGTCCTCTAGGGGTAACCTAGTGGTTTAAAGTCTTGTTATACATGCTAAATGTAACTGTGATTCCTACGAAAGTAAGTTAGGATTTATTTTGTTGCATTAGTTTCTTACCTGTATTTGTATTTTTCTTTTATTTTTGCTTGAGGACAAGCTTACTCTAAGTGTGGGGCGCCAAAAACTTGTTTGTAAGATTAAAAGTAACCGCAAGCGCACGGTATCGTGTAACTAACTGGTCAAACTCAAGGAGATATGCCACTTTAGAATTTAACCTCTTAATGATAATGCGAGAATGCAATGATTCAAATTTGTTAACTAATTAATTAAACTAAACGAGCGGTCCTAATCCATATATCTAATTTAATCGAATTGAGATGAAAAATAAACCAACGCATAATTTATAAAAGGCAGAAAAAATGCTAATAATGAAAATAAAAATAAAAGGGAAGTGATCCGAGTGTCAGCTCTGAATCTAAGGAAGGGGATTATAATTATAATGACTTTAACCATGGACCCTTTGCCGTAGCTTACAGTCTACCGATCGGGGGAACGTATATTAAATAAAACGAAATTGCATAAAGGAAATAATCAAAGCAATAAAAGTAAAATGGAAACTTTAACCAAAGAGAGACACGACTTTAGGCATCTTTGGTCAACGACCAAGGGAACGTGAGAACAATAAATAAATGTTGAAAGTAAATCCTAAATTAAGAATATGGAGGGGGTAGATAGAAGCGGGAATGGTGGGAGGAGAGAAGATTATTGAAGAAGGTAACTTACTTGCGAATTGAACAAACGATTCGCATCTCAACCAACCCTAACAACCAGATCTGCAATTGCTAGACCCAGAGAAAAACGAATCCTTAAACTTGAAACTTGAACTTGAAATTGCATTACATAGAAAAATTAAACCTAAATCAATCTAGAAGTTAGAATCTCACAAAAGCAATCAAAGAAAGCTAAAGAAAGCCTAAATAAACCAAAGAGAAAAGAAAATGTGCTTCTCCTAAGCTCTAAAACACCTTCTCCCTTAATGGAGAATGCTCTCTTTTTATAGAGTTTACATGGGATATGAATCTCGATAGAGTTTGAATCAAACTCAAAGTTCCTATCTGACTCAACCAATTAGGGTTTTGTCATACCAATCGGACTGACTTGAAGGTTTCAAATGCACAATTCCACCGTTGGATTTGAGGATTTAGAAGTCATGAAGTTCTTCTCCAAAAATCAGCCAAATCGAACACTGGATGATCGTTCGATGACGGGTTTGATTGAAACTAGACAGAGACATTCAAAAACGGGATTTTTTTCTTCTTCCTTCACTGAATATAATTCTTTTTCTTTCTTTGACCAAGTCCCAAATAGGAAATAAGATATTGAGGTATGCAATGACTCTTTTTCTCCATTAGGACTCTCTCAATAATATCTCTGTAGATTTGATTGATAATTTCTAATTTCAGCCATAGATAAAAATTTGCTTCTTTATCTCTAAAATATTTTGGAGTTAGGCCCATAATCACATCTCTAGCCCATCATGCTCCAAGTCAGGCCCATTTTCGCACTTGAGAATTTGAACAGATCTCTTGAAGTGTAAAATTGCATGTTTCATACCCAAAACTCTAAATATTTGCTTAAATCTTGAAAAGTCTTAAAATCTACAAAAAACAATATAAAACCCAAGGTAGCTCCACTCTAAGTGTGTAAAATGCATGCTTTATGCCCTAAGATTTCACACATAAATGTGCTTATCAATAGTTTTTTAATTCTTTTTCAATTTTTATTTATTTTTTATTTTATAAGTGAGGGAGAAATTTATGCAGCTGAACCAAAAGTTATTATTCACGCTATAGTAATGCGAACAATAACATGAGATAATTCTTCATATTTGGTGGGCCACAAAGCCTAGCTTGCGAGGATGATAGGTCGCTTAATTGGATTAATATTATATCAAATCATTTGTTTTTTAATGAGTTTAATTGGTTGTTTATCTGGATTTTATTATATGGATAGATTAGAGTATTTGGATATCAAGTCCAGAAAAAGAATGGTTTAAAACCATAGCGCCACATTTTTAAATCAAATCAAATAACTATGCCCAAATTAAAATGGAAGACTTGATTATGTCCAAAGCTAGAGATTTGATTTTGTCCAAATCTGGAGGATGTTCATAAAATGTCTCAATTCAACAAACAAAGATTCCGTTCCCTCTTGCGATCGAACATCTAAGGAAGAAGCTAAATTGGTAAGTGACTAAATTAGAAACCGTTGCATTAGCAAGAAAGAGAATGGAAACAATCAAATAGACAAAGAGGAAGAATGGAAACCATTAAATGGGCAAGGAGGAAGTAATGAAACAACTGAATTGGGAAGAATTGCATTGCTAAAGAGAACAATGGAAATGACAAAATTGGAAATGATGCAGAATTGACAAGAAACCTTTATAAGAAGGAAGATGTTTCCTGATATTAGACAATACACACCACAACAAGAGGAGGCCATAGTTCTAAGGAAGAGGGCACAAAATTTTTTTTCTTTTCATTTCTTTATTCTTCTTTCCAATATTTAGCTAATTCTATTTTTCACTCAAGATTGATAGAAATTTGATTTTTGACAATTATGAGACTCTGAGTAATTAATTTTCTTTAATTCTTGGGTATTTATACATTTTTCATGTTCATTATGTTTTTGAGGCCTATTGATTAATGAGTAATTCAATAGTTAGTCAATTCAAATAGTAATTTATTGATTATTCTAGTATAAGTGACAAATAGCATCCTTGAATGGGTAATTAATGCCTTAGAGAGTTTGCTAGGATGTATGCCATAATTTAAGTAAACAAAGCTTTTTCGGGTTTATTGGCTAGAGATTAGGTCTTTAAAATTGATGCGATTAATAGGCATAACTCAAAGTAGGACATATTTGAAAGTTAAATTTATTGATTAGGGAAATAACTCAAAGGACGGATCCAAAGGTTATTGAGGAAGTAGGGAAAGATTTGTTGTTAGAGGACTAATCGTCAATGACCATGACCAATCTACCTGAAATTAAAGATTTTGTCTTTGAGTCAATGATTAATTGAGAGAATTAATACTTAAATTAAATCTTGATTGAAAGTTTTTGTTATTTTTATTTTCTTATTAATTACTACATATGCTGTTTGTTTTATTTGTTCTTTAGTTTCTTGATTCAAACCCCCCCCCCCCCAATTTTATTAAGGAATAAATCTTCACTATGGATTCGACCCTACTCACTGCTATTATAGATTCAATTAAGAAAATGATTGACTTTGGTGGATTCAACAACCATAAAATTTTGGCGTCGTTGCCAGAGATTGGTTCTTTTAGATTTATTTCTTTTGCTTTATTTATTTATTTATTTTTTGGAACTTTTTCCCCTTAATCTCTTGGTTGTTTATTTTATGCCTCAATCCACTTGTACAAGTGAATTTCAATTTGATCCTGAGATTGATAAGACAACTCGTAGATTGAGGAAGAAAGTCAAACACTGTTCTCAAAGAGTATCATCTTTTCCATCTCCTAGTATAGATTTAATTGAATTATTTGAGCCTAAAGAAGAAACCATGGATGTTAATAATGTTAACGAAAGGACCTTAAAAGATTTAGCAACGCCAGATTTGAACCAACAACCATTATGCATTGAATTTCCAAATATTGATGTTGCTTTTGAATTAAAATCTAGTTTGATTCATTTACTCCCCACTTTCCATGGTCTTGTAGGTGAAGATTCTTATAAACATCTTAAGGAGTTCCATATGGTGTGCTCAATAATGAGGCCACAAGGTGTGACCGATGAACAAATCAAGTTAAGAGCTTTTTCATTCTCTTTGTCTAGAAAAGCTAAGGATTGGTTGTACTACTTACCTTCTGGTTCAATAACCACCTGGATTGAAATGAAAAAAACAATTTCTTGAAAAGGTTTTTTCCTGCCTTATGAGCTGCCACTATAAGGAAAGACATATGTGGGATCCGACAATATCATTAAGAAACTCTTCATAAGTACTGGGAGAGATTTAAGCAATTGTGTGCTAGTTGTCCCTAATATCAAATTTTTGAGTAACTTTTAGTTCAATATTTTTATAAAGGGTTATCTAACATGGATAGGAATATGATTGATGTTGCTAGTGGAGGTGCGTTGGTGCATAAAACCCCTTCAGAGACAAGGAATTTAATTTCTAATATGGCTGCCAACACGCAACAATTTGGAACTAGCCTAGATGATATGCCAAGAAAAATTATTAAGGTAAGTGTCTTTTTCATTAACCAACGTTTGAATAATCAAACTGCTTTAGTGGAAAAATCGGTTGTTTGAAATATTCAACAAGTGAAGGCTTGTGGTTTTTGCGTCAAAATAAATCATCCACAATTCATGTCGAACACTTCAAGATGAGACTCATGAACATGCTAATGTTGTTGGAGGATTCTCAGGGCCACCACAAAGAAGATATTATTCATACTCAAACACGTACAATTCAAGATGGAAGGATCATCCAAATTTGAATTATGGGTCTAAAGCTAACAATTTCCAACAACAATACCAGCCTAGGCAAATCGATCAACAATATCAACAAGCTCCTAAGCTTGACAAGTTTCTTGGACAACTAGTTGAATCTCTTGCTCTTAGTTCTCAACAATTCCAATAGGATACAAGAGCAAATATTTAGAACTTGGAGAATCAAATCAGTCAACTCGCATCTTCAATGAGTAAGCTCGAGAATCAAAGAAAATTTCCCTTACAAACAATTATTTATCCAAAGCAAAATGTGAGTGCAATGACATTGATATGTGGCAAAGAGTTAGAAGAACCCATTGTTCATCCTTCATATTTAAGAGAGAAAAAAGAAAAATAAGTAACACCTCCTATATAACAAGTAAGCCCGAAAGTAACACCCCTCCTTTCCTAATAAGACTTTCTTAAACAAAAAAACTTGAAGGGGAAAAATAAATTCTTGAGACATTTCGCAAAGTTGAGGTAAATATTTCTTTAATTGATACTATCAAACAAATTTCTCGCTATGCAAAATTTCTTAAGGAATTATGTACTAATCAGAGAAAGTTGCAAGGCAATAAGAAAATAAGGTTGGGGAGAATGTCTCAACTGTGTTAGAAAATAAATTACCTTTAAAGTGTAAGGATTCAGGTATGTTTGTCATTCCTTGTAAGATAGGTAACATGAAAACTGAAAAAACCATGTGTGATTTGGATGCTTCTAGTATCGTTATGCTTTTATCAATTTATAAATCTTTGAACGTGAGACCTTTCAAAAATATTAGCGTAATAATTCAATTGGCTGATAAATCAAATGTTTATCCTGGAGGGGTGTTAGAAGATGTTTTAGTTCAAATAAATGGATTAATTTTTCCTGTAGATTTTTATGTACTTGATATTGAGGAAGACTACTCTCCTAATTCAAGTTTGATTTTATTGGGGAGACCTTTCTTGAAAATAGTTAACTAAAATCGATATGCATGATGGTACATTAACAATGGAGTTTGATGGTGAGATCATTACGTTTAATATCCATGCTTCCATGAAATATCCTAATTATGTATATGTTATTTATGCTTTTGATGTTGTTGACTCTTTAGCTCAAAAAACATTTAATATTGTGATGAAGATAAGTTGAAAATTGCATTTAGTAATGGTTTAACGCTTAAAAAAGTGCAGATTGTAAAAGAAAAGTTTGCAATAGATGAATTGCAAAACACTATTTTTTAATTAGAGTCACTTAGACTTATAAGGGTTGATGTTTCTTTTGTTAATCTTCCTATTTATGACATAAAACTTTTACCTTCTATTATGCATGCCTCCAAGTTGGAACTCAAAACATTGCCAAATCATTTGAAATATGCAGTCTTGGGTGATAGTGAAAATCTCCTTGTAATAATCTCAAGGACATTCAATGCATTGGAAGAAGAGAGATTGTTTAGAGTGTTTTGTGAACATAAGGGGGCTATAGGATGGACCATAGTGGACATAAAAGGTTTAAGTCTCTCAATATGTATGTACAAAATTCTGCTTGAAGAAAATTGTAAGCCTTCTAGGCAAGCTCAATGCCGTTTGAACCCACCTATGATGGAGGTAGTGAAAAAGAAAATTCTAAAACTCTTTGATGTACGTATGATCTATCTAATCTTAGATAGCAAATGGGTAAGTCCAGATTAAGTAGTTCCAAAGAAAATTGGCACCATTGTGATTTAAATGAGAATGGTGAGTTGGTGCCCACCCAAATCCAAAATGCATGGAGAGTTTGTGTAGATTATCATAAATTGAGTGCATCGACTAGGAATAATCATTTTTCTCTCCCATTTATTGATCAAATGCTTGAATGTTTAGTGGGTAAATCTCATTATTATTGTTTGGATGGTTTTTCAGGTTTTCATCAAGTTTTGATTGCACCAGAGGACAAAGAGGAAACCACCTTCACATGCACTTTTGGTACTTTTGCTTACCGAAGGATGCCATTTGGATTTTGCAATGCCCCTGCTACATTCCAGCGATGTATGGCTAGTATTTTTCCTGATTTTGGTGATAACATCATAGAAGTGTTTATGGATGATTTTACGGTCTATGGTAATTCTTTTGATATATCTCTAACTAATCTAGCAAAAATGTTGTAGAGATGTATAGAAGCTAATCTTATTTTGAATTATGTAAAATGTCACTTTAAGGTAGATCAAAGACTTATTCTTGGACATATCGTTTCTACAAAAGATATAGAGGTTGATAAGTCTAAAATTGATATTATAAAATTCTTGCCTTATCTTGTAACTGTACGGGAGATTCGTTCTTTTTTGGGGGCATGCAGGATTTTATTGTCACTTTATCAAGGAATTCTCCAAAATCACACAACCTATTGCAAAAGGATGTGGCATTTGAGTTTGACACAAAG
The DNA here is from genome assembly GCF_041222555.1 of Hakea prostrata. NCBI lineage: Eukaryota > Viridiplantae > Streptophyta > Magnoliopsida > Proteales > Proteaceae > Hakea > Hakea prostrata. The sequence goes on along the minus strand of NC_142608.1, from coordinate 34,301,219 downwards.
CATGCAAGATAGCTTTTGACACTTTAAAAGACAAGATGACTTCAGCCCCCATCATAAGAATGGAACCGCCATTTAGAAATCATGTGTAATGCAAGTAACTATGCAATAAGAGCTCTTCTTGGAAAAATAATTGGAAGAGATTCTCATGTCATTTATTATGCTTCAAAAAGTCCTGACAGTGCATAGTGCAATTATTCAACATGGTAAAAAAAAACTTTTAGCTATTTTCTTTGCTTTAGAAAAATTCTGTTCTTATTTGTTAGGTATTAAAATTGTTATTTACTTTGATCATGAAGCTCTAAAATATTTGCTTTCGAAGAAAGAAGCGAAACTGAGGCTGGTCTGTTGGATACTCTTGTTACAAAAATTTAACTTAAAAATACTTGACAAGAAATGTGCTGAAAACTTAGTTGCTAACCAGTTGAGTAGATTAATTTCAAGTGAAGATCCATCTCCACTACAAGACAACTTCCCTGATGAGCATCTTTTTTTCCTTAATGAAGTTCCTTGGTATGTAAATATAATTAACTATTTAGTTGTTAGAACTCTACCTAAGGATTTATCTAGAGCTCAAAAAGATAAAATAAAAAGTGATGCTAAATATTATGTGCGACGATCCCTACCTTTGGAAGCATTGTTCAAATTTAAGAATTCGCAAATTTGTCCATCAACAAAATATGTTATCCATCTTATGGTTCTGTCATTCATATGCTTGTGGTGAATATTTTGGTAAGGATAAGCATGCATTTACCATTATTTATTTGATTTAATTCCCCATACTTACTTAATTAAAGAGAGCTAATTGAGTATTTTTGTGTTTTTCATGAATAAGATGATTTTGGTTATTAGAGATAATATAGAGTAAAGTTGGCAAATATTTTAGATATTGGTGGATTTTAAATCATGGCATTCAATCTTGCTGCCCAAGAAATCATGAAAAGTGAGATCTTAGTCAAATTGGAAACAGGTGGAGGTCTAAGAAACAAAGTTGGTAATAAATATGAAAATCGGGTAAACAGACATACCTTCCGTATTTTGGGCATATCTCTCTCGTATGAGCTTGGATTGTGGTGATTCAAGATTCTATGGAACGATATTGAAAATATCTACAACTTTCTAGTTTTGAGTATTTTCAAAATCCGAACGAATAAAGGTCAAATCGATGGGTAAAGAGAGGGGATTCATTGTGCGGGAGACATAAAAGAGAAGCCAGCCACAGAGAAGAGAAGAAGACGGCAAACGCGGCTCTCATCTCTCTCATTGCTGAAGAAAAAGACCACATCTCTCTCTCTCTCTCTCTCTCTCTCTCTCTCTCTCATCTTTATTTTTCTTCTGAACTTTGTGATAATGAGTAGCTAGTTCCTTTTCTTTGGGATGTAGATGAACCATGTTTATTTCATTAATTTGATTGTTCTATTTCTTTTAGTTGATTGTGTTTGAGTCTAGCCAAAGATGTTTTATAGCTCAGCAAACTAAGCGTGCCAAACTTCGGCTAAGGACGATAGTCTTGCGAAGATAGGGCATATCTAGGAAGACCATCCCTAATTTGCTTTGAAGTGTAGAGTTATATCGGTTAGGGAAAAGCATTGGGGATTCGAAATCCCAAAGATCTTCACATATTCGTAGTTAACGTTTTTGCATTAATTAGTAGATTTAGTTTCAATTTAGTATTTTTGAATTCAATCTTAGTGACTTAGCCTTTTAGTTCCCCATAATTCGACCCCGTACTTTCTGCTTGCTAGATTAGCATATGATTTTATTTTTAATTGGTTAGTGACACGATCAAATTTTGGCGCCGTTACGAGGGATCGAAAGCACGGTTGCTAGGATTGATTTTTGTCAATTAGGCATAATTTTTAGAGTAATTTTAGTGTTTTTAATTTTTAATTTTTCTTTGCTTATTTAACTAGTCTCTTTTTCTTTTGTTTTGTAGATAACTGCAAGAGTAGCGATTTGATTATTAGTTTAGGTTGTTATCTTTTCTTTCTTAGATATAATTGTATTTAGGACTTTTCAATTGTAATATTTGCATTAGATTGGGTTGTTTAGGTTAACTTTAAAAATCCCCATCCTTCAGATCCCACATGTGTAACTTTTGTTTGAAAGATCACGTGGATTGCACTTCAGGTACGTCCTAAACTCTCCCTTTTGCTATAGTTATTTTCTTTGAATTTTACTTATTTAGCTTCTTTTTTTTTATTATTTTTTATTCTTCTGTGTGTATGCATGGTCGTCGGTCCCTAAACCCTGAGTTAACTCCACTTGACTTAGAGTTAGAAGAGACTTTGGCCAACCTTAGAAGACAAAGAACTATGGCAAACTATGAGCCTCCAATGAGGCGTTGAGTGAGCATTTCATTCCTACGATATATACTCCGGTTTCTTGTATTAAGTTGCCTGACATAGAGGTGGCTCAATATGAGATCAAATCTAGTGTGATTCAAATGCTACCATCTTTTTATGGACTTGCCAATGAAGAGCCTTATAAGCACTTAGATGAGTTTTTAGAGGTGTCATCCATGGTTAAAATTCAAAACCTCTCAGTTGATGCTTTAAGGTTACTTCTTTTCCCATTCTCCCTTAAAGATAAAGCTAAGCATTGGCTTCATTTTTTGGACAGTGTTAAAATTTTCACTTGGGTAGAAATGCAACAAGAGTTCCTTAAAAAGTTCTTCCCCATTGGTTGTACCAATAGCATTAGGAGAGCGATAACGAGTTTCTCCCAACAAGAAGGAGAACAATTTCATGAGGCTTGGGAAAGACTAAAAGAATTACTTAGAAAGTGCCCCCACCATGCTATTCTTATATGGTAATTAGTTCAATGCTTTTATGATGGCTTTAGAGACTGACATAGGCAAATGGTTGATTCTTCTTGTGGTGGGACTTTCATGCACAAGAATGAGAATGAAGCATGTGAACTTTTTGAGACCCTTAGTGAAAACTCCCAACACCATGCTTCAGCAGCTAGGATTGAGATTCCATCCATTGGGCAACCAAAGAGGAGCGGTCTCTATGAGATCAATCCTACCGTTGAGATGAGTGCTAAGGTTGACTTGCTATCTAAGAAATTGGATTATCTCTTGTCATTAGGACAATAAACCCCATCTCCACTTCCTACGAGTTTCTCTCCACCAAATCAAATTGAAGCATGTGTTTTATGTTCTAGCCTATCCCATCATGTCACTGATTACTGTTTGACTACATAATACCCTTAGTTTGTTAAGGAGCATGCACATTTGGCCCAAGGAGTCTCTAAATTGGGCAATGATCCATATTCCAATACCTACAACTCAGGATGGCGAAACCACCCCATTTTTTCGTGGTGAAACTCAATGCCCAATCCCTCTAATCAAATACCTTATAGGACCTCCATTTAATATGCACAAAAATGCCTATAGGAATGAGCAACCATCATCTCCACAACCTTCACATAATTCATCATTTGAGGATAAGGTACTAAAAGCACTTAGTGGATTAGAGCAAAACACTCAATTGTTGCATTCCCATTCTCAGTCCATTAACAAATTGGAAACCCAACTTGGTCAACTAGATGATGTCATCAGTAGGAGGGAGGTTGGTCAATTATCTAGTCAACCAATAGGTAACCCTAATCATCAAATTGGGTCTAGGAAAGAACAAGTCCAAGCAGTCTCTATTGTGACACTTAGTGGGAAGGAATATTATGCACCTTTGCCTACTCCCAAGCCATTGCCCATTGATCTTGAGAGTTGAGAGGAGGTTGATTTGACCCATGAGACTGGCGATGATGCACACAAGCCTAGTAAAGAAACACCACCTGTGACTATTCCCCATCAATTTCCTTGTAAGGGGTTGCACATTTCGATTGTAGAGGGTCCTACTCTTAAATCTTACACTCCCAAAGCCCCTTTCCCTGAAGCTCTTGAGCCCTCAATTCCAGATTCTAGAAAGAATGCTAACATGCAAGAGATGATTGATTTATTCCAACAAGTTCGTATCAATCTCCCACTATTAGATGCTATCAAGCAAGTCCCAGCTTATGCTATGTTTCTAAAAGATTTGTGCACCCAAAAGCGTAAGTTGAAAACTTAAACACCTAAAACTGTGCACCTAACTGAACAAGTCAGCTCGGTAATTTCCATCCAACTGCCCCCTAAACTTAAAGATCCAGGTACACCTTATATTTCATGTGTCATTGGAGATTTATCCATAAGTAAAGCATTGCTTGATTTAGGAGCCAGTGTGAATATTTTACCTGGTTCAGTTTATGATAGGTTTGGTCTAGGAGATTTGAAATCCACTAATGTGATTCTACAATTGGCAAACTGCTCAATCAAACAACCCCATGGGCTACTTGAAAATGTTTTGGTAAAGGTTGAGGATCTATATTTTCCTATTGATATTTTAATCCTAGATATGGACAATACAACTACCAATAAGTTACCCTGGTCATTCTTGGACGGCCCTTTTTAGCCATTGCGAATGCTTGCATCAATTGTAGATCGGGTGTCATGGACATATCATTTGGCAATAAAAAACTTAGAGTCAACATCTTCAATGCATCATTAAGCCCAAATAGGGGTGAAGAGTGCTTTGTGATTAACTTTATTGATGAGGTAGTGGTTGATTATATTCCAAAATGCTTATTGATGATCCCCTACAACATTACTTGCCATTTGGGGAATCTAGCCTAAATATTGAAGAAGTCAACACATTGTTGGACTCTTCCACTTCTTTGGAGCAGTCACCATTCACATTTATATTTGAGCCTCCACCTCCATTGGCTGCATCTCACTGAGTCTGGCTGAAGACTCTAAACTAGCGCTTTATGGGAGGCAACCCATTTGTTTAGATGTTATTTCTTGTTCTTTTTCTTCTCTTTTCTTTGTTTGTTATTAGGTTTTACTGTTGCATGCTCTATCATGATTTTCAAACATCGAGTACACTCTTTCCTCTATTTTCTTCTATCATGTTTTTTTTTTATATATATCTTGCATGCACTGAGGTCATTGCATATTTTAAGTGTGTGGGGGGGGGGTGTCAACTCGAGTAAGACTTGTTGATAGTTGGTACAGCATTGTCACAAAGATAAAAAGTGCCCAATTTTTCTAGCTTTGGTAAGATAAATGTTTTAATTCCTTGCTTAGATACAAAATGAGAGTTTAAGTGTTTTAGAAATCTCATCTGATATAATGAACACCCTCTTGAGAGAATAGTAATGGGTTTTACATTTTGAGACTGAGGTTGAATTGGAAAATAGGAACTCCAGGTAGTCCAAAAGGTTTGACCATCTAGTTATCTTGTATTGCCTTGTGCTTATGGTGACAAATTGAGACCGATTTTAGACTAGTTAAATGTGAAGTGAATTGAAGTATAATGTGAAGAGAGAAAACAAAAAAAGAATCTTATGAAGTTTAAAGTTAGACTCCTTCTTAGTAACCGGGTCTCGATGTCACCAACATCGTGCCTCGCATCAAACAGTTGGGGTGTCTTTGCTCCAGTCTTGGCTTGTAGCCTAGTTGACTTGAGTAAGTAAGTTTGAGGGGTATTCTACACCTAGTCCCTTAAGGCCATTTGGCTTGAGAGCGGCTGACCTAACACTCGTTACATAGGCCATCTAGAAAGCTTAAGAGGCAAGACATTGCACGGAATAGAACTGTGAGCATTAAAGAAAGAAGTGAAGTAATGTGCTTATAAAGGTGAAATGTCTAAGAAGGTCAATATTGCTTAGATCTTGAGTTCTTGGTATTATTTGGTACCTAGTTTAATCTTATCTGAGGGTGAATTAGTAGACTAAAGATAAGAGGAGACTTCTTGATTGAATTGTTTGCCTAGAGCTAGACTCAAGAGAGGGTGTAAAGAGCTTAAGTGTGGGGGTGCCTACATTCCCTTCAATCTTTAATGAAGTGTCTTTGTCTTGGAATCTGTCTTTCTACTCTTACTATTGCCAGAATAATTAGAAAAGCACTTAAGAATTTTGTGTGTATATTCTCTGCAAACACTCACGAGACACAACTCGTCCACTAGGGTAACCTAGGGTTTAAAGGCTTGTTGCACATGCTAAGTACAACCGTGATTCCTACGAAAGTGAGTTAGGTTTTTCTTTCTTTATTTTCCATATTACTTTTATTGTTTAGTTTTGCTCTAGGACTAGCAAACACTCAAGTGTGGGGGTATTTGATAAGCATGCATTTACCATTATTTATTTTATTTATTTCCCCATACTTATTTAATTAAAGAGAGCTAATTGAGTATTTTTGTGTATTTTTCAGGAATAAGATGATTTTGGTTATTAGAGATAATATGGAGTAAAGTTGGCAAATATTTTAGATATTGGTGGATTTTAAATCATGGCATCCAATCTTGCTGCCCAAGAAATCATGAAAAGTGAGATCTTAGCCAAATTGCAAACAGGTGGAGGTCTACGCAACAAAATTGGTAATAAATATGAAAATCGGATAAACAGACCAACCTTCAGTATTTTGGGAATATCTCTCTCGTATGAGCTTGGATTGCGGTGATTCAAGATTCTATGGAACGATATTGAAAATATCTACAACTTTCTAGTTTTGAGTATTTTCAAAATCCAAACGAATAAAGGTCAAATCGACGGGTAAAGAGAGGGGATTCATTGTGTGCGGGAGACATAAAAGAGAAGCCAGCCACAGAGAAGAGAAGAAGACGGCGAACGTGGCTCTCATCTCTCTCATTGCTGAAGAAGAAGACCACATCTCTCTCTCTCTCTCTCTCTCTCTCTCTCTCTCTCTCTCTCTCTCTCTCTCTCTCTCTCCCTATGTTTCATCTTTAGTTTTCTTATGAACTTTGTGATAATGAGTAGCTAGTTCCTTTTCTTTGGGATGTAGATGAACCATGCTTATTTCATTAACTTGATTGTTCTATCTCTTCTAGTTGATTGTGTTTGAGTATGGCCAAAGATGTTTTATAGCTCAGCAAACTAAGCGTGCCAGACTTCTGCGAAGGACGATAGTCTTGCGAAGATAGGGCATATCTAGGAAGACCATCCCTAATTTGCTTTGAAGTGTAGAGTTATATCGGTTAGGGAAAAGCATTGGGCATTCGAAATCCCAAAGACCTTCGCATATTCATAGTTAACGTTTTTGCATTAATTAGTAGATTTAGTTTAAATTTAGTTTTGTTGAATTCAATCTGAGTGACTTAGCCTTTTAGTTCCCCATAGTTCGACCCCGTACTTTCTGCTTGCTAGATTAGTATAGGATTTAATTTTTGATTGGTTAGCGACACGATCAAAGGAACAACTCAAAAAGTCATAGAAATTGCGTTATATTGGCCAACTTTGTTTCATGATGCATATATGTTTTGTAAATTATGTAAGCATTGCAAAAAAAATGGGAACTTAGAATATAGAAATCAATTACCCCTTATTCCTATACTTATTTGTGAAATTTTTGATGTTTGGGGTATAGATTTTATAGGTCTTTTTCCTAATTCTTTCGGTAATTTTTATACAATTCTTGCCATGAATCCTTATGTCTCGAAATGGGTGGAAGCTAAAGCTACCTGAACTAATGATTCTCTCCAAAAAGTGATGGTGCTCTCTTTTGTATCAAGTGCTCTCCTTGTAACTTTCCTTTGAAGAAATAAAATCAAGGTTTCTTAATGATATGTGCATACTCTTTTATTCTTTAAGTCTCTCTTAATCTTTTCAGGAACCTGAAAGGGAACTCAAGCGAAGTAAAGATGTAAGATCAAGGGTCTGTTTCTCTATTTTTTTCCCTTAATTTCATAGATGAAGGATTTGAGATGGCATGCCTACAGTTGTGCCTCTACCATCTCCTAAGCCCCTCTATAACTTTTTGCATTGCATGCATCTAGTTTAGTATGTAATTAGCATATGTTTATTCTTTAATCTTTTCTTAACCATTTTCTTGTAAATATGTGTAAAATTTCTTAAGCACGCCACCAGTCGCGCATCATATGGGAAAGTGAAACCCCGCTCACATGGCCAGGTTTTTTGCGCGACGGTGGCGGGCTTAAGAAATTTTACACATATTTACAAGAAAGTGGTTAAGAAAATATTAAAGAATAAACACATGCTAATTACGTACTAAACTAGATGCATGCAATGCAAAAAGTTATAGAGGGGCCTAGGAGATGGTAGAGGCACGATTGTAGGCATGCCATCTCAAATCCTTCCTCTATGAAATTAAGGGGAAAAAAATAGAAAAACAGCCCTTGATCTTACATTTTTACATACTGGAGGGTTCCCTTTCGGGTTCTCGAAAAGACTAAAAGAGACTTAAAGAATAAAAGAGTATGCACATACCATTAAGAAACCTTGATTTTATTTCTTCAAAGGAAAGTTACAATGAGAGCACTTAATACAAAAGAGAGCACCATCACTTTTTGGAGAGAGCAAATATCAAAGAGGGGAGAGCACTTCACGTAAAGGTGCTTCTCCTTTACTAGTCACTTCTATTTATAGGCAAAGTGAGGACACTATGCCCTATTACACTTGTCACAATTACAAACAAAGAACTAATGTACTATTACACTTGTCTAACATCTAAGCAAAGTCAAGGAAAAAGGACTAAGGTACATTTTTCAGGATACTATAATACCCTTAGCCTTTTTAACTATTTAAATCTTTGTCCTCTGAGGTGTCACTCCAATTATTTAAAGAAATGATCCACGCAACACCCTCTACGCATGCAGCTGCGTAATCTGCTGGGGACCGTAGATTTGGTATTTCTTTAAGAATCGCTTCGTGGCATTCCACGTAGTATGAAACTACTGTTTTCCACATTGGTTTGGTATAGGATATTAACCCATATTTTACAAGCAGGTTTTTGCCTAGCATACTTTTATCCTTAGCATGCTAAATTATGATAAACACTATATTTTATAACCCGTGTTCAGGGTTAGCCAGTTTTATACTAGCTTGGCCTAGTTTACCCAATATTTTACATGCTTGGTATTAGCATGGATCCTGTTGTAGCCCGGATCAAGGGTTAAGGACAAATAGGAAGCTTTACATGGCTGTCCTATGAACCATGTGGTCCTTTATGGATTGGGCCAAAATCCTTGTGGTTTTGTTAAGGTCCACAAAAACCATCCCTAAGTTTAACGTCATTTGGGTGTGAGACGGATGGTAAGGGTATCACCCTATGATTGGAATCTACATGTCAATGAGACTTTTCTCCTTGTCTTTTCCTTTCTTTCTTTTGATCACCTCAAATTCGGCATCATCTGGTGGTGGCATGATGTGAGGCTGTGATGATCATGGGTTTATGGGCCCACTAGTGCTTCCATGTGATTGTAACATGTTATTGACTTCTCCTATGATACCTTCTTTGAAACTTTGAAGGAAGTCTTGTGACTGTAGAGTTGGTTCTGTCCTACAGCTTCCAGTTGTGTTCTGAAGTTGCAGCTTTAATTTGTTTAGAGCTTCTTCATGTTCTTTGATTTGTTTGTGAAGCTCTACCTTTTCTTGATGTATTTTGATCATATGATCTTTGGCTTGTTGGAGAGCTTTCTCCTTTTCAACATTTTCTTTATTGAGGTTAGTGATTCTGCTTGCTCTAGTGATAAGTTTTTCATTATATTCTGCATTCTTTTTCTTCATATTCTCGCAACGGTCACAGAACAATCTTCTTTGGGCCATTGCAGTGAAAGAAGGTTGTGATGGCGGTGCTGCCCTGAGTTTTGGGTCAATGTAATAATTTGGGCCAAGAATGATCCTGGCTTGCATGGTGGCCTCCTCAAGGGTGATGTATCCTTTGTATCTTCGAGTAGGGTGGTCTTGTACTGCTTGAACAACGTCTTCCCAGTCAAGGAATACGCCTTTTGTGTTGCCATCAAAGACCACGTAGAATTTGGATTTTCCTCTTTTTGTTCTAAGTTGATCAAAGAGCAATGCTACTGTGTTCAAAGCATTGGCCACAACAGGCTGAAGTTTCTTGTTTCCAATACTTGTGTTGATAGATTGCCAAAGATTGTCGAGGGCAATCTTCTCTTCATCACTGATCTTGTATTCATTGTGGTTTGCAAACTTCATGTTGGTATTTTTGAAGAGAATATGAGGACCAACCCAAATAATCTCAGGGGGAGACTGTGTTCTTGATGTTCCTGCAAATGCTTCATTATATTGATTATGGGTCCCAGTGATGGGAGAATATGATGATGAGGCATTTGTATTGCCTGTAATACTGAAGGGTTATATCCTCTGTGGAGCAAAAGTATTAGCACTACCTGAAGGCTGTGATCGGTTTAGTGTAAGGGGAGAGGACACAGGTGGGACTCTGGATGTTGATCTTGAGAAATGGCTGACCACCTCCCAAGAAAAGTATTCAAAAATTTGTCCTCCTGCATTGTTAAGCAACAAATTTAGCTAATTCATTTTGTTTAAAATATAAGAGTCTTTTTAACTGAGATGTTGCATATCTTTTATTAGACATTATGTCTTGGTTATCAATCCTCCAAAGTAAATCTTCTGGGATAGTATCTATAGGTTCATCAGGACCTATTTGAGCAATTCTTCTTCTACAATAATTTAATTCATTTTCCCTTTCTTTTATCTTATTTTCTAGCCTATGTATTTCCCTTAAATGTCTTAGCCTATCTTGTGCACTCATTTTGTGTCTTTTAATATTTGGTTTATTCTAGATAATAAGTCAGCTGTTTTATTATCGTTGCCTTTTATGTGTTCAATTTTAATTTGATATCCCCTGTTATAAAAATGTGTTCTAAGTATAACCCATTTTCTATGTTGAATTTTTATCTCATTATAATTTTTATATGCTTTTACTATGGCTTCACAATCTGTTCTTATTGTAAATGGTCTATTTGTAAGGAATATTTCCATTGATTCTAGTCCCTTGATTAGGGCCTCTACTTCATATTCAACGGATGTTAAGATTTTAACAGAGAAATTTCCAGAATTATATCTACAAATTTGTTCTAAAGATTTTGGGTGATATTCTGATGGTTTTATTTTGAGAACGACTCCCCATCCTTTCTCGCATCCATCGGTTTCTAAAATTCTATAGTCTTTATTAGTGGGTAATCTTAATGGTGGTATGTTTTTAAATAATTTTTTAATTTTTGTATGAGTTTAATATCTTGGTTATTCCATCTATATTCTCCATTAGGGGAAATTTTTTGGTATAATGGTCTTAATATTTTTCCTAGGTTAGGAATAAAATGTCTAGCCTGATTTGCTAATCCTAAAAGTGATCTTATTTGGATAATACTTATTAATTTATCTAGAAATTTTAGGATTTTGGTGGCAATATGAGGTTGTAATTTTATCGTCCCTTCTCCTAATTCCATTCCTAAAAATTTTATATATGTTTTTCCTATTTCCATTTTCTTATTAGAAATTACTATTTCGTGATTCATAAATTCTGAAAATATTATTTATGAATGGCTAATATGTTCATGAGGTGTTTTACTGTATCCTAATATGTCATCTATGTAGACTATAGCAAAATTCCTATGCTTAAGAAATATTTCATCCATACGTTTTTGGAAGACAAAAGAAGCATTCTTAAGTCCAAATGGCATTACTAACCATTCATAATGTTCTTCAGTTGTGGTAAATGCAGTCCATTCAATAGATTCTGGATACATCTTAATTTGGTGAAATCCAGATTTGCAATCAAATTTACTAAATATTTTACAATCTTGTATGTAACTAAGAAGATAATCTCTATTAGGAATTTTATAAGCATCTTCATACGTATTGTCGTTTAATCTCTTGTAATTTATGACCATTCTAGTTTTTCCTTTAATTTGTTCTGAATGCTTGTTAACTATGAATGCAGCACTAGAATGTCTAGAATTTGATTTTCTAATTAATTTGTACTTTATAAGTTCAGCCATATGCATTTTAAATTCATCACTATCTTTAGCAATGTATTTAACTTGTCCTGTGTCAATTCTATGTTCAAGGTTTATTATGTCTAGTTTACACAAAGGTTTATCTATTAGTGTTTTAAAGGATTTTCATTACTTATTATGTCTATTTTTTTTAAATTTCTTATGACTTGTTGGATATCGTTATTATTTTCTATGCTATAATATAAGGTTCTCCTGTTATGATGTCTTTCACTCTCTTTCTCTGTCCTCCCTCTGAGTGTGCTACAGAAGCTTCATGGATGGATGACCATGAGATTATTGGTATCGAGGTTGAGCAACTATATTGGAGATTGTTTATAAAGCTGTAGTGTCTGTTGGGTTCGTCCCGTTAAAGCTCATATATCAAGCCGTTTACCAATGCAACCTTTGTCTTCATTTTCCTTTATAATGGTTATTTTTGTAACAAATTGATGAGACTAGTCATAATAATCAAAGGTAGACAAAAATATATATCCAAGCTCAATCATGTTAAGGTGAATTTGTTAATCTCCTATATGTTTCTTTTTGTTAATTTTTCGTTTTAATTTATGTTTTTTTATATGTATCTATTCTCCTACTTGTCCTATTGCTCTTTTTTTATTATTATTAAATATATTTCTACCATTTTTCTCCTTTTTCATGATGTCCATTTTCCCCTTTTTCATGATGTCCATTTTCCCCCATCGCTTGCTTTTTGGGTAGGTATTCCATATGATTATTTGCTTCCCCCCCCCCCCCCCCACCCTCTCTTTTCTTGTTTTTCTTCCTATTTTTCACATTTTCCTTTTTTGATAGTCTTCTTGATCTTGATAAATTGTTTTTCTCTTGTTTTTGTATTTTTATTTTATTCTCCACTTTTTTCTTTATATATTAATTCTTTTTTTATTTTATGTATTTTACATTTTTTTTCCAATTTTTTAATAGGAATTCATTATTTTACATTTCCACCACGTGAATTACCCCCTAAGAACCAATGCCACCCCTAATTTACCCAATCTATCTATCAGATCCCCTATAGGATGAAAATATATCAAGAGACAATGACACCGGCTGCCATTAGGAAATCACATTTAAGTGTATGTTAAAGTTTCTGAAAAGACAATTAAGACTACCTTCTTAAGCTTATCCCTTCCTTCTCTTCCTCAGTTGCAGTCCTTTTTCAATCGTAGGTCCTCATACTGTTTGAGAGATATGGTTCATGGGTGCTTTTAAACTTAGGATGCAATAATATTGAAAATTGGATAAATAAAAACTAACTAAGACTGAGGGTATTAATAATAGGGCCTGACTAATAAATTAGATAATCAAGGGGTGGCATTATTTTAGGGGATAACCCATGGGGTGGTTTTGAAAATTCTGTATTCCTTTCCTCTCTTTGGTAGGAAATATTATTTAATCAAGGGGTGGCTTTTTTTTTTTTTTTTTTTTTTTTCTTTTCTTTTCTTTTCTTTTCTTTCTTTTTGCCAACCCCGGTTTCCAAGGCTTTGCCCTCACTAATCCGGTGTTTGACCCGGGTCGCACACCTGGCTGTGTTGGGTGAGTCTTCCAGCGGGGATTTTTTGCATCCACAAGGTTTCGATACCGGAATCTTGCTTAAGCGGACCAAGCTGCTTACCACTTGGACCAACCCCCATTGGTATAGAGATGAATTTTAAGTTTAATACTAATGCATTATTTAATGTGGAGTTGAATTCCATTAAACTTCTACAATTCTTGGTTTTCTTCATTCAACCTAATCTAAAGTATGTGACTAAACATCTGTGGTGATTTTTTTTTTCAATTTTAATTTAAATTTTTCTGTGTGAAAATATGGTTTACTTTGAGACACAGGAGGCGAATTTGTGTTCAAATTAGAAGAGAAAAATGGTTTTTGGTGTTGTTTTAATACTTCGTATGGGTTTCTTTTACTTTTTTTGCCATATAACGTCAAAATTTATGTGACTTTTAACAACTTATATAATTTAGTGTGAAAAATAGATTTGAGGGGTTTGTTTCTTAAAAAAGTATTAACAATTTATTTATTTATTTATTTATTTATTATTATTATTATTTTTGGGTAGTACTTATTTGTTTATTTGTTATTTTCTGCTCTGAGTTTGTAGAAATGCTTTCAAGAAGTACGCTCAATGAGCATTTATGGTAATGGTTTGGACATTGTACTGTGTGGTCAAAAGTGCATTTGAACATTGGCACCATTGCCATTGAAGTTCTACAGTTGACACATTTAACCTTCAGCTAACACGCATTCATGAATATTTTTACCTTATGCAGTATCTGAATAAGAACAACAGCAAGTCTGCTAAGAAGCAAATAAGATGACGAAGTAAGAATATTAACCTCACTGAATACCTATTATTCATATGCAATCTCATTAAAGCATATGAACAGACACCCTCTCAATTAGAGTAATTCTGCTAAAAATCACTTAAATTAAATCTATAATATAATAAAGAGTAATGTTCAGTGTCACTCCCTAAGTTATCCAATTAATCAATCAGACCTCCTATAGTGTGAAAATATATCAATGATACCCACTGCTGTTAGAAAATCACAATTAGATGCTGAAGTAAGCAAGTTAAAAGTTTCAAAAAGGCAAGATTGACCTGAAAACCCTTATGCCCAACTTGTTTCTTCATCTTTCTTTTATCGTCTATGAATTCTTTCACCCCCTATTGGAGATCCTCGCGAAGTTTGGGAGATACGGTTTATAGGTAGTGTTTTTAAACTTAGGATGTAGGGGTAATATTAGAAATGGAAAAATAAGAAGTAACTGAGACTAACATTGATAGCAATGGAGGGTTTGATTAATAAATGGGATGACTCACGGGGTGGCATTAATATTAGGCTAGCTGTAACTCAAGAAGTGGGACTGAAAATATCCCTAATAACAAATTGATATACCAGACGATGACTTAGAAACTAAATCACATTTTTGATACATACTCTAGTAATTTAGCATATCTTTTCCAGATCAAATCATATTCTAGTCAGAAAAATGTCCTAAGAACCTGTAAAAAGAGTGACTTTCTCATGTAGAAGATGATACAACGAAAAGGGTAGCTGAAAATTAAAAAAGCAGCCATTTTGGATTTCTTTTGTAGATAAGGTAATGAATCGAAAGTAAATATTTAAATTGACAATAAAAAATGATGATGAATTTGGCTACATCTAATGTATCACTTCAAAAAAATACTGAGCCCAGATTGCTAACTTCTGTGATAAAATATAGAGAAAACATAGAATGTGAATATAGGTAGCATGTAAACAACATTTAATGTTCTTGATTGCTTGTGCACACCTAGTCTCCAGTGCTTCAAACAAATATGAATTGAAGAATCACACCCTGACAGTCATTACTCCTTGATGCACCCACAGTAACTAACAAACATTTGCAGTCAAGAGATCGACATTCATTCATCATGCATTCTGAAATTAAAACACGTTTTTTTTTTTTTTTGTTTTTTTTATTCCAGAGGGGGAAGGTTGATCGACTTTTCTGTGGTGGTCAAGCAACAGAATCAAGTTGGAGGATTGTTTAATTGGGATTCTATAATAAAGACAACTCAAACGGAAACCCATCATCATATAAATGCATGGAACAAGCCAAGCAACACATAAAAGCATAAATTGCTGGAGGATTAGAAGGCTTTCTTCAATCCGTGGAGACTCTGCATTTCTTTTTGTCATCGAGATGCTAATGTATGGCACAAAGCTTCGCACCTTTTAGGCAATTTTAGAAAAAAGAAATATCATTGATGTGCCTTGTAGTCTGATTTTGCTTATCAAGCCGCTGGTCAGGAAGTGCTACAAATTCATCATCCTTAGAGGCTGCGGCCATCTCCATGTTCGGAAGGAGGCAAAGAAACAAAGATGGAGAAGAAGAGATGATGCATAATGTCAACACTTCCAAGTTTTCACACTGCCAAACCCAGTCAATAAACAAGCACTTAATTTCCACAGTGTCTCCCTTTTTGGTGTTTTGTTTGTCCCTTTGGTTGATTTTATTTTATTTTGATTTTTTTTTAGGAAGGATCTAATTTTAGACGAGTACTACATAGGGGTGTGCTTGTTATTTTGGTCTAATGGAAAGATGTAACGTTGAGGAGTACAATGTAGGGGGTGTACCTTTTGAGCAGGGGTATTTAGGTCTGGTGAAAGAGTATACCATAACTAAACTAAGTTTGTACTTTTATATAGTAGTATGACATGAATCATTCTAGTTTAAGGTATGGTAGAGTCTTTTTTAGAATTAGAGTCCTATTAAGGTCCACCTTCCAAAGTTGAGTCCTAGTGTGAGTTCATACATGAAGGCTATAGATAAAGCCTTTGTAGCTTGTAAAAGACAATTTGGTTGAATAATAAAAATTGAGATTTGAAGGCACAGCTGAGGAGTCGTGGATTTTTCCTGGAAGGGAGGACTTGTGGCTGCTGTGAGCAAGGTTTAAAGTATCCCGCGATACCATACGATACTAGTCGATACGTATCCATATTTCTCTCAACCGATATGATACATCTCGGTATGTCTCTCTATTGAATTACACTAAAATACATTAGCCAAAGCGATACAAAACTCGATACAGGACGATACGTCTCTTAAAATCATCTGACCGACGATACTCGATACCGATACTTTAAACCTTGGCTGTGAGATCGAAATTTCTGCAGACTTCTGAAGTGCTAAAGCTAAAGCTCCATTTCATCTTCAAGTACAACCAAGCCCCACCTCCAGCCCCTTCCATCTCCTTCTTCCATGTCAGCCCCTATCTGCAATCCCCTAACCCGAAGTCCTGCAATTCCAGCCCCATCATCAAAGCACTTCATCTCTCTCACCCTTCTATCCCCTGCGGCAACCCCTCCCTCACCTCCCTACCCCCATTCTCTCCATTCCCTTCCATTCGCCTGCCCATCTCTCTTCTATTTCTTCTTCCTCTCTCCTTGTGTCAGCTATTAAATTTCCAGATTTCTTAAAACCAGATTTTCCCAACCTTAAATCTCTAGATCTCCCAGACCTTTGACTCAATACCTACTCACTTAGGTACCCTTTCCCTACCTTTGATCCCCATCTTAGCCCTTCCTCCTTTCGCTAACCTTAGTAAATCCTAATTTCCCTTTTCTCTTAAAACCCTAGAAAGCCTAATCTTAGTTTTCCATCATACTTTATGATGCGTCCAAAATCTGCTCAGCCCTTAGATCTCCTCGTGATGTCCTGCAAAACGAAAGCGTCAGATGTGGCCCAACCGCTGGGGTCAGGAGTCCACCTCCGAAGGCTAAGTCAGTTGATGAACTTAATCACAAACGGCTCTGCTAGAAGCGCAGAGCTAAGGAATGAAGAACTGGGAAAGGTGATCTAGATAGCAGATCGCTGATAGTTTAGGTCTATCAGTATGTATCTGAACCTGAGTCTCAGATAGTATTCTTTTCCATCCCCTCACCTTGTATGGTAGTGAGGTTTATATAGAGTGTACCTTCGAATCTCCTTCGTTGGATGCACTTGAGCCTTCTTCGGGTAGTCGTTGGATCTTAACAGTTAGATCCGTTGAGCAATAGACTTCTACTAGTTTGGACTAGTAGAGGACTCTTGAGATAACCTTTCGGTTATGTGATGATTATCCCTTCGATAATGATTATCCGCAGCCGTCAATTCGAGTCTGCCATCATTAGGGTGATTACCCTAATCCATAAGTAGGATTAGGGCGCGCTTGCAGCCGAATAAGCTTTCTTCTTCAGCAAGCCATCTTCTGGATCCGATTCGCTCGGGAGCGAGTCGGTTCTCTCCGTCTCGACTGGGGTTGAGGGTCGGACCAGGTATGAACCCGGTCTGATCATAATCTCTCCGTATCACGAGCCCCCCAGACCAAGCTTTCGGTCGATCCCGAGGGCTTGGTTTTTAACTGGGTTCGTCGTCAGGTGATAATCTCTGCGTGCTTCATTAAATGTCATATCACATTTAATGCGGTGGTCACTTTTCCTCGAGCGTTGTGAGTGTAAGGCCACATATCTCCTTGCAGTTGATCTGTCATGGCTCACGTCATCCAAGCGACGGTTTCCGAACGCCTATTTCGGATTCGTGAGTTCAAACTTTCAAAACGTCTTTCAATCTTGATCGCTAATTTTGAATCAATATCGATCGTTCAGATTCCCGAACACTCGTGCGGGAGTTTTAAAAGCGGTTCGTTGTCTTCGTAGGTTCATTCTTCATGTCTGGAATTTGAACCTTTGTTGTCTGCTTTGTGCCTTCTTGCTCTCAAGCTTCCGCCTCACTGAATAAGTAAGTTTACTGGTCTTTTTCTTTTTGTAGTTTACTGAAACAAGTAATGGTGGACGATAGGGCTTCTCTGGTACCCAGTGTTGGTAATAGCAGTGAGGCTTTTGCTTCTCCTGCTCCCGAACAGTCGGATAGTGATAACAAAACCCTAACTGTCCTCTGGCGCGAGTTCGCTGAAGTTTCTCAAAAAGGTTTAGAAAGAAAAACCGAAACTTCTCCTGTCCTTCTCGAGTCTGGATCTTAAAAGATTGTCGAGTCTTCTAGGCAGCCTCAAACTTCCGGGTCCGATGGTGGACCTGGCTCTGTTCCCTCCATTTATAATGAGGAAACCCTTCTTTCAACTGTCCAAGATTTTGATTTTCCTGCCTCTTATCAGGTTAGGGCTCCCCACCCTGATGAGAGGGTTGATTCATCCCTTTCGGGTGAATTTTCTCTGTATATAGATGCACTGGAAAGCGGGGTTCGCTTTCCCTTTTTTAATCTTTTGTTCTCCGCAGTTCTGAATCATTGGAACATTTGTCCCGGAATGCTCCTTCCCAATAGCTGGCGTCTCATCGTCGGCTTCTTGGGTTTGTGTTTTGAACTTGGCATTACGCCATCTCTTTCTCTCTTTGTACATTTTCATGTTCTTTCTATCTCCCATCCTCCCGGATGGATTTTTCTGTCCAAACGCAATGAGGCTGAACTTGATTGGAGGGGCAGCATCCTTGTCAAAGGAACTTGCCATTCTAACCACAAAAGATGGTGCGAACGATACTTTTTCTGTCGAGCGCCTCCATCAGATCTTAACTTCCCAACCACCTGGAGGAGGTGTACTTATTCTTCCGAGAATAACCGAGGCCTTCCCTTATCCAGAGAAGGCGAGGCGGCCGTTAGGAAGATCAAATCCATTCCATGGTATCAAGAGATACATGGACTTGAAGTGGAGTGTAACTCCACCCTTCAGTACTGGGGCTTGGCTTATTGTGAGCTTCTAACCACCATCCTTTAATTTGACTGAAGTGATATGTCTTTAATTCTGACTCTTGTCATTCTTCTTTGCAGTGCCTCCAAGAATGAACCCTGAAAGCCTGCGGGTGAAGGCCGCTAGGGTCGTTTTGACAGCCGAGCAACGATCGCCCAGAGCCTTGACCGTAGATCAAGAGGCTTCTATTCCCTCTCCCGACCCCTCTTATAGGGGTATCAAGAATATCAGGCCCGTGGCTGATGCTTCGGGTAAAGGGAAGAAACCGATGGTGGAGAGGTCTAATGTCTCTTCCTCCGCCCGAACCAAGAGGAGGCATGACACAATTGATGCTCCCTCCAATAAAAAATCCAAAGCTTCAACAGATAGTGAGGAGGTCTTCACCCCCCAGTGGACCCTGAAGCTGACCGACAGGGTGACTCGGGACCCTGAGAAAGCTGCAGAATGGAGCTCCCTCAGTCTTGCTCCTTCTGATCGCCAGGAATTTGAAGCCCTGGATGACACCTCCCTTGTTAGTCAATCTACAAGGTACCGGTCTTCTTGCTCACTTATTTTTTCATAATTTCTTATGACTTCTTTTGATATTTTCCGCCTTCCCAGGAATACTGTGTTGAGCTTTTATCAACACATGGAAGCATTGAGTCGGGTTGGTCGCACCAGCTCCTTGCTGCAAACCTGTGAAGAGAATTTGGCCAAAGCCAATTCTGAAATAGACCAGCTGACTGCAGCTGCCGTGGAGCTGCAGAAAAAGCATGAGGAAGAAGTGATCTCCCTCAAGGAGGCCCTCGAAGCTTCGAAGATTCGTGCCGCTGCTGCCGAGCGCGAGGCTAGGAAGCAAAAAGCAACTGCCACGTTGTTTGGTGACAGGCTTGAATTCAAAAGTAGGGAGCTCGAAGAACATCTGAAGTTGGCGATCCCTAGCAAGCCTGAGCATATAAAGCCAGAGCTTCAAAAGGAGTGTGTTCGGAAATACCTGAACAGCGTACCTTTCTCTGAGCTGCTAGGTATCTACAACATTCAAGCTTATCGCTTGGGGCAGAACGACGTTTGGGAGCGAATTCTCGGATCAATCCCCGCCTTCGACCATTGCTCCCTTTCGTGAGGTGTGCCACAAAGAGGTCTTCGGGAAAGTTGGTATGGATCTCCCGGATCTGGGCTCGGGAAGAAGATGATCATTTTCCAGCTGACCCTCAATATGAGGCATACCCGGGCTGACGAGCCGGCACTTCCAGAGGAGAAATCACAAGCCGAGTCTCAAGTTGATGCTGTAGAGGACTCAGCCGATGCCATTCTTGAGGAAGGCTCTTCTCATGATCTTGAGAAAAGTCCTCCCGACCAGGGTCCCTCTGGCAACAATGAAGAAAAGGCTTAGGGAGTTATCTTTTTGTAAAGATTTACCCTCTATTTAATGAATAGACATTTCTTTTTCATGTTGGCCTTTATATTTCCCCGTCTCCTGCTGAAATCTTGCCTTGAATATCAAAGTATTAATGATAAAACTCATCACTTAACTTTACATTCCTCGCCGAATAATAATCTTGTAGAAATATTGTGAAGATGCGTTTCGGGAAGATGCATTAATCTTCTCCACTACTTCATTTATTGCAAAGTCCGCACATTTCCCTTCTGCAAAGTTCAAACGTTTTCTTATTTTTGTATACCATTCACTGTTTCCAATGAATCGGAAATACATCCATTATTTTAATGGCGGTGCGACGATTGGAGGTATCTCTCGCATCGGTGCTCGTTTCCACATGTTTCCATGTGGCATCCCTCCAACCGTTGATCTTGCTTTCTGCGGATTTCGAAGCGTCATTTCGATCTAGGTCATCGGTTGTCCTTAGCCTTCAACCGTCATCTTAATACCTGAGGCTATTTAAAGCCTTCGTGGGTACTCTCCATCTATCCTGCCTTCTGCAAGTTAGATTTGCTAAAGTGTTAAAGCGACCTTTCGTCCTTCGGCCTGCTTCCGTATTCCTCGTACTCCAACAATAGCTCTATCAACTTCTGAACAAGTGAGTTTCTTGATTACTCATCTCTTTCCCCACTTCCCCCCTGAGTAAACTGCACAGTAGTTATACTTGGGGTTTAGTTATTTGGTTTAGTTATTTCTGTACTGATACGGCTTGTTTGTTTGCATAGTGGCTCCCAAGATCAACCCGAATTTTATCAGAGCAAAATCTTGCAAGAAAATCGTTCCGTCGGTGGTGGTTGGGGCCAGTGCGGTGGTTTCAGCTAGTGAATCCTCCAAGTGTAAGGCCACTGCTGCCGGTGAATCTTCAAGTCAGGTTCCCACAGTTTCTATTGATGCCGTCCCTGCGCCTCCTTTGCCCGAAGTGATGGCTCGTCTTTCCCAGGAAGATCTTGATCACTCCGTTGCCGATGGTGCTGCCGACGCCCCTGCTGGTGAGACTGTTGGTGCACCCCTGAAAGAGACTCTTCGAGCATCTGAGGCAACTATGTTGGCGTCTGATGAAGGTGTGGTCCCATCAGGTGCTGCTCCTATTTCCCATTCTAATGCTTGTTTGGCATCCTCCTCCTCTCCTTTCGAGTTGGAGGATTTTGCCACTAGGAAGCGCCGTCGGTTGACAAGTAATGCAGCTCATCCTTCTCTTGGTGTAGCTCATCCTTCTCATCCTTCGCCTGAATTAGTGTCAAACGAGTTTGATAGAGCGTTGGAATGGTGTACTGCTGCTCGAATGACTTCTGAGAACGCAGTTCTTTCCAAACTTCCGGATGAAGTCTTTACGAAGTCACTCGGTGATGTAAGTCTTTCTTCATTATCCTCTCGATTCTGAAAAATTACTTTTCTCGCTCCTCGTTAACTCGGAAGTTGTTTGCAGGAGTCTTCTTTGGTAACTTCCACAACCAAGTGGAAGCGGTTACTAGGCTCGATGAGGTTGAGCAATGAAGTTTCTAGGCTTCGGGAAATCTCCGAAGCTAAAGATGTTGAGATTGCTCGCCTTCGGAATCTAGCTTGGGAGGTGGCAGGAGAAAAAAATTCGATGATTGGTCGTCTTCGGTCGGACTTGGATGATGCCAGGGAGAAGATCCGGCGATCGGAGTGAACAGTTGGAAAGTCGAGAGCCAAAGGATCTGAAACGTTACCCGAAAGGCAAGCTGTCGTTCCTTTGCCCGAATCCCTTCCAACTGATGTTCGCAGAGCTCGCGTCTTCAAGTATTTCACACAGTAAGCCTTTTGTTGATATGCTGAATGCTTATAACTTGCAAGCGTACCGGGATGGTGAGAACGAAGTATGGGAATCAATATTAAGGAAGGATCCTCATTTTGATACGACTCCCTACAGTGCTATTTGCCATCCTGAAGTATTTACCGACCTGGGTATTCCTCCTCCCGACTAGACCAAGGATAAGATTGATCCTCCACCTTCCGATCCAGATATTATGCATTATCTGGAAGATTCTCCTGTTTATTCTCCCCTGGAAGAAGTCAATTATGGCGAGTTTGGTCGAGGACCATGCTTCTCCTGGACAAGCTGGACAAAGAGTATGAAATTGCGGAGGATTTTATGCATACCGAAATATTTTTTGTAATCCTCACTTCTTCTCTTCTTTTCCTTGAATCCCCACCAATGGTTGACTCATATGTTTGTTCTAGCAAAGTCGCGTCGATCTTGTATAACTTCTTAACAGTCACCTATGATGACTTTCTTTTTTGACCGAAGATTGTATCCAGCTCTTGTAGTTGTTTTGATACTGGCCTCTTTGGATCTTTTGAAGAAATAAGAAATTAACTTTATCTTGAACTTTGCTAGCCACTTGAATCGCTGTTGCATTAGGTCTTAGTTGTTTGAAACAATGCCTTTACTTAAGGATTTCCGGAGAAATACAATAAGTCTGAGAAGGAACTCACTCGGGTTTTAAACCGATGCCTTTACTTAAGGATTTCCGGAGAAATACAATAAGTCTAAGAAGGAACTCACTCGGGTTTTAAACCGATGCCTTTACTTAAGGATTTCCGGAGAAATACAATAAGTCTGAGAATGAACTCACTCGGGTTTTAAACCGATGCCTTTACTTAAGGATAATTCAAAAATTCAATAAGTCTTCAAGGAACTTACTCGGGTTTCAAACCGACGCCTTGCAAAAGGAACTCACTCGGGTTTTAAACCGATGCCTCGACTAAAGAAAGTCCGAAAAATTTCCATAAGTGTTGAAGGACCCACACGAATTTTCATCCGATGCCTTATAGTTGGATCTTGTTCTTGAATGTGGTGTATGATGCTCCCCAATCAAAAGATAGTTTGTTGAAAGCCAAAAATTGCATTGATTGAGTTGAAAATGATTACATCGCGAACAAAATTGAAATCATCCTCAAGGATAAAACTTTTTGAGATGCCTAGCATTCCACGAACGATCCAATTCTTTCTGGGTGTTGATGTTCTTCAGCCTGTAAGCTCCTAAACCGACTGGTTTCACAACCATATAAGGTC
Source organism: Hakea prostrata (assembly GCF_041222555.1). Classification (NCBI taxonomy): domain Eukaryota; kingdom Viridiplantae; phylum Streptophyta; class Magnoliopsida; order Proteales; family Proteaceae; genus Hakea; species Hakea prostrata. The sequence goes on along the minus strand of NC_142608.1, from coordinate 34,277,681 downwards.
CTTCCCAAGAAGGGTCCAATTTTCTTTGGTGACGCGGGTCGAAAGCTAGGGTGTTTCTCAACACCAAATCTCCGGCTAAGTACCGACGATTCTTCACTCGTGTATTATAATGAGACGCTATCCTTCTTTGATAATGTTGAGTTCGTGCTATTGCCTTTGCCCGAACTTCGTCCAACAAATCAAGACTATCAAGCAGTCCTTGTTCATTTGCTTTTTCCTCGAACTCACGATCCCGTAATGTCCCCGCCATTATCTCCACTGGTGCCAATGCTTCGGATCCATATGCCAACCTGAATGGAGTTTCTCCTGTGGGTGTTCGAACCGTAGTTCTATAAGCCCACAAGACATTATGAAGTTCTTCGACCCAAGAAGCTTTGTCGGCTTCGAGTCTTCTCTTTATTCCTTCCAGTAGCGTTCGGTTAGTAACCTCTACCTGTCCATTGCTTTGGGGGTATGCCACCGAGGACATACGATGCTCGATCATATATGTTCCACAGAATTGCTCAAATTGTGGACAGTCGAACTGAGTACCATGGTCAGTGACAATAATCTTTGGAATCCCAAAGCGATATATGATTGATTCAAGCACAAATTTCTCCACTTTTTTCTCAGTAATTGCCGCCGCTGCACCGGCTTCTACCCATTTGTGAAGTAATCAATTGCTACTATCGATATTCCCGTCCGCCCGATGCCTTGGTGAATTTGCCCATGATATCAATTCCCCACATCGCAAAGGGAATGGGATTTAGAATTGAAGTCATAGTTTCCGCCGGGCGCTTCGACATCTTGTAGCATGAATTTGAAAGTTACCACATCGATGAACGTATTCCATAGCAGCCTCTTGGACCTTAGGCCAATATAACCCAAGTCTCGGAATTTTGTGAGCCGGGGCTCGTCCATCCATGTGAGCTCCACAAATTCCTTCATGAACCTCAGCCAAAGCTGATTTTGCTCCTTCGGGGCCTATACATCTCATAAGGGGTCCAACATAAGATCTTTTGTATAGTCTCCCATTCTCCGAATGACAAATCTAGCTGATCGAATCTTGATCAACCATGCCTCTACTGGATCCTCGGGTAATTTGTCATCCCTTAGATACTCGATTATCGGATCCATCCAAAGAACGTTCGCTTCAATATAAGAAATTTCTTTCTCATGATAACTTGGAAAAGTTATCTCTTCAATGTAGACCGAAGGGTCTAGATTCTTTTCCTTGGCATTGGCTAGTCGGGACAGCTCATCCGCCACCGAATTTTCATTCCTCGAAATCTCGAGATATCTTCAAATTCGAAATTGGTTTTGAAATGCCCGCACTATCTCTTGATATTTCTGCAAGCGTGGTTCTTTAATACCATACTCCCCCGGACTTGGTTAACTATAAGTTGAGAGTCACTATAAATAGTAACATCTGCAATAGATAATGCTTTTGACAACCGAAGTCCCGCTATCGAGCCTCATATTCTCGCTTCGTTATTACTTGCTTCAAATGCGAATCTCAAAGCATATCGAATAATAAATCCTGCTGGACTTTTTAATAGAATTCCAGCTCTCTGCTCCATCTTTATTACTCGAACCATCCACATATACCTCCCAAGTGGTTGGTATAATGGGATCCTCAATGGTGGGTTCCATCGGTGCGAGAGTTTCTACTACAAAGTCGGCTAATGCCCGAGCCTTGATTGCGCTTCCGGGCTTAAAGCTCACTTGGAACTCGCTGAGTTCAACCGACCAGGACACCATCCTTCCGGACAAATCAGGTTTGTTAAGAACTTTACTAAGAGGAAAAGTTGTAAATACCTCAATTGGATGAGCCTGAAAATATGGGCTTAGCTTCCGGCGGCCATCATGCGAGCGAGCCCGCTTCTCAATCCGTGAATATCTTGTCTCCGCATCTAGCAACACATGGCTTACATAGTAAATTGGCCACTTGTTTTTATCTTTTTCACGAACAAGTACTACACCGACCGCCGAAAGGGACGTCGCTAGATATAGCTGTAATATTTCCCCCTTCTCCGGGGTCTGGACAGGATCGGTGGTTGTCCAAGTGCTTCTTTTAATTCCTCGAAAGCTCTCTCGGCACTCTTCATCCACTTTGCTTCCTTAGTGCCCTTCAGGTCTTTAAGTGCCTTGAAGAAAGGCAAACATTTTTCTCAGACTTGGAGATGAATCGATTTAAAGCGAAGCAACTCTCCCCGTTAAACACCGCACATCCCGAACAGTTTTGGGAGCCTCCATATCAATCGAGCTTGTATTTTGGCGGGATTAGCCTCAATTCCCCTCTCGTGATACCATGAAGCCCAAAAATTTGCCCGAGGAGACTCGAAAGGCACATTTTTCTCGGGTTTAGCTTCATTTGATGTTTCCGCAAGATCGAGAATACCTCAGTCAAATCGTAATATGATTTGCTTTTGTAAAGCTTTTCACTAGCATGTCGTCAACATAAGCTTCAACATTCTTTCCTATCAGCTCTTTGAAAATCTTGTTGACGGCCCACTGATATGTTGCTCCTGCATTCTTCAGGACAAAAGGCATGACCTTGTAATAATAGCTTTCACGATCAGTCATGAAAGCCGTATACTTCTCATCCTCCTTATTCATAAGGATCCGATTATACCCCGAGTAAGCATCCATGAAACTTAAAGTTTCATATCCTGTGATCGCATCTATCAAGAGGTCAATCCGAGGCAACGGGTAGCAATCTTTTGGACAAGCTTTGTTAAGATCTGTGTAGTCTGTACACATCCTCCACTTCCCATTTGCCTTTTTTACCATTACCACGATGGCCAACCAAGTTGGGCACTCAATTGGTTCTATGAAACCAGAATTTTTAAGTTTTTCAACTTCGCTTCGAACGGCTTCATATTTTTCAATGGAGAAATTTCTTCTTTTCTGTATCACTGGTTTCGCCTTAGGGTCTATCCGTAGTTTGTTCTCTGCAATGGCCCGATTCCGGGCATGTCCTCAGCAGACCATGCAAATACATCTTTATTCGTTGAAGAAATAACTTCAACTCATCTTTAAATTCTTCCAGCTGTTCAGACCTGATATAAGTAATCTTTTTCTCATCCTCGATACACAGCTGGATTTGTTCCAGCTTCTCCACTGGTTCGGGTCTTTGCATCTCTGTCTCTTCCAGATCATCTCGAACTTCTATGGGGAGGGCAGTTACCTTCCTCGGGCCCTCCTTGTCTTTTGAATAGGCAACATAACACCGCCGAGAGATCTTCCTGGTCGAGGAGACTTGACCAATTCCCATATCAGTCGGGAATTTTATCTTCAGTGTGCTTTGTCGAAACAATAGCACCTATCTTGGATAAAGATGGTCGCCCGAGGATCATATTATAAGTCGGGCAGTTCCCGAACCACCAAAAAATTGATTCGGACAGTTGTTTCCTTAGGAAAACTTCCAATGGATAAATCCAACCGGACCGATCCTTCCGCCACCGCAGATGACCCCGCAAAACCATATAGATGTGTGGATGAAGGTTTCATCAAGTCCCGATCTACCTTCAATTTTTGATACACTTCGTAGGAAATTAGGGTCACTGCAGACCTTGTATCAATCAAAACTCTATGCACTTCCCGTCGTGCAATCTCTACCTTGATGACTATAGCATCATCATGAGGTAAACAAACATCTCTTTCGTCTTCCTCGCTAAAGGTGATAGAATCTTCACCATTCAGCTTCTTCCGCTTCTGCGTCTCTCCGGTTCCAACAAATTTGGATTTTGTTTTCAAACTCCGAGTGATTCGGGCTCTGGTCCCCCGAAGATGGTAAGGATTGGTGACCGAGTAGCTTCAATCACCTCCTTGCCCTTCTTAGATTTCGGGGCCTCCCTTGATCGTTTCGAACTAACCGAACGATCCCTTTTAGGAGCAGCCGCACGTGGCTCACGTGGCTCCTCCCTTCTTCTCGCTAACGAAACCGGACAGATGTCCCCGAGATATTAATCTCTCAATATCTCGCCTTCGATGACGACAGTCATTAGTATAATGACCATAGTCATTGTGGAATCGGCAATACTTTTCTCGATCCCGTCTGCTCTCCGGGTTTCAAAAGAATTTTAGGCGGCCACTTTAAAATATTTTTTCTTTTGAGGATATTTAAAATATCAGCCCGAGGAGCATTCAATGGAGTGTACTCACTTTTACCGGGGGACCATTGGCGCCAAGCCTGAGATTTTCCAACCCGATCACGGACATTTTTCTTTGACTTCGCTTTCGTCAGAGAGCCTCTGTTCCTTATTGGAGACTTTATTATCTCCTTGGCGCGCATCTAGAATCTCCATGACTTCAGCCTCGCTTCTCGGCATCTCTGTACCAACTCAGCATAAGTCGCATGCATATCCCGTAGTAATAACTCCAGGAGTTTCCGATTAGTGAGTCCCGTGAATAGAGCAGTTTTGGCTACTTGTTCATCCAAATTTTCTATCTCCATCGTCACTTTGTTGAATCTTTTCGGAAACTCTCTCGATTGATTCATTCTTTCCTTGTTTGACAAGAAACAAGGTTTCTTCCGTTTTCTTGATCTCGTATTCCACTGGAATCGCCCTATGAATTGGGGCGCCAATTCGTCAAAGTTTACGATCCTTCCAGAGGGAGGTTCGAAAACCACTTTGTGCTGCTCCAGTAAGTGATGAACCAAAAACCCCGCATAAAATTTCATCGGAATTACCCGAAACGCCATGGTCCCGTTGGTAATAGCCGATGTGAGCTGTTGGATCTCCGGAGCCATCGAATGTTGAAAAGGTAGGTAAACGGAAGTTACGGGGAAACTGATATCCCGCAATTGGCTCAGAAAAGGGAGTCTTCTGAATGACTGAGTAAATATCCTCAGTTATTCTTCCCTTAGCCAATCGCCCTAATTTCTCATTGATGTTGGCCAATTCCCGACCAATCTGGGTCGGGTGATCTTCAGCAATATGATCACGACCACGATTAACACGATCATCCCGTGCTACTCGATCATCACGAACAGCCCGTCCTTCCCGAGCATTCCGCTCGTCGCGAATCGCTTGATCATCACGAACGGTTCTTCTGACAGTGGGTGAGTGAGTTCTTACCCCTGTATCCAACCTTGTGTTTGAATCAGTTGTACTCTCTTGCGGTCTGTCGAACCGATTGTCTCGCCTCGGTTGATAATCAATCTTCCTAAGTCCTCGGTCTCCTTCACGAAAATTATGACCGATATTCCGGTCTTCAGCCAATCTCTGGTCACGTGGCAATGCACGTCTCCCTGAATCGCGCTGATCAGGCTATTGTGGTAAAACCACTCGTCTGGTGAGCATGCGGAGTGCTTGGCTCACCTCCAAGAGTTGAATCTTTATCTGATCCAATTGATCTTGGAGTGTATCAGGAGGAGGATTACGTCCTCCCTGGCCACCATCTACCTCGATAGGATTTTTGCTTTCCTGGGGAATATCTGGATTATTCACTCCAGGGATCTGAACACCGGAATTGCGTTGTGCAGCGGCTGCTGCAGCTGCTGATCTAGTCACCATGGCTTTTCAAGTTGTTTCCCACAGACGACGCCAATTGATGCGTCCAAAATCTGCTCAGCCCTTAGATCTCCTCGTGATGTCCTGCAAAACGAAAGCGTCCGATGTGGCCCGACCGCTGGGGTCAGGAGTCCACCTCCGAAGGCTAAGTCAGTTGATGAACTTAATCACAAACGGCTCGCTAGAAGCGCAGAGCTAAGGAATGAAGAACTGGGAAAGGTGATCTAGATAGCAGATCGCTGATAGTTTAGGTCTATCAGTATGTATCTGAACCTGAGTCTCAGATAGTATTCTTTTCCATCCCCTCACCTTGTATGGTAGTGAGGTTTATATAGAGTGTACCTTCGAATCTCCTTCGTTGGATGCACTTGAGCCTTCTTCGGTAGTCGTATGATCTTAACAGTTAGATCCGTTGAGCAATAGACTTCTACTAGTTTGGACTAGTAGAGGACTCCTGAGATAACCTTTCGGTTATGTGATGATTATCCCTTCAATAATGATTATCCGCAGCCGTCAATTCGAGTCTGCCATCATTAGGGTGATTACCCTAATCCATAAGTAGGATTAGGGCGCGCTTGCAGCCGAATAAGCTTTCTTCTTCAGCAAGCCATCTTCTGGATCCGGTTCGCTCTGGAGCGAGTCGGTTCTCTCCGTCTCGACTGGGGTCAAGGGTCGGACCAGGTATGAACCCGGTCTGATCATAATCTCTCCGTATCACTTTACAAACCCCTCATTCCAACCCTATCCCACTTTAGGATCATCTTCCTGTTGGAAAAATAAAACCTGGTGTAATCAGGAGCACGAGATAAAAGTATGACAGCTGAAGCTTCTAGGCACGTTACTATGTCGCTGTCCTTAAGACGTAATTCGCCCCTCACGGAAGGTGCTATGAGGTACCAGCGAACCGTCTCCCTAGATACAAAGAAGCCCAAACTCAAGGTTGTTTCTCGAGTTTTGCAAAGCACAGAGAAAACTTCGGATTTTCTTCTCTACTGTTGTTGAGATACTAGAGGGGATTTATAGGGCATTGAGGTGCCTTTACTAAACAGTTCATGACTCTATTCGTATGGGTGCACCCTCTCGTAGGGATACAAATGCCAACGTTCAGATCTGAGCCGTTGGATCGTTCGGCCGCACGATCTAACGGTCCAGATTGAACCATCAAGATGACATTATGGATCTACTTCCATCGCCCTAGATCTGCCGTTGATCAAAATAGACGGTTCAGATCTGATCTCAAGCGTGCTAAGTGGTAAGTGAGTGCGCCAAAAACGCCTAAACTGCCCACGCGCGTGCGCGAGCGCGCTCGGACGGTACACCGACCTCGCTAGTAAACTGCACACGCATTGGCATGTCTTTTGATATTAAATCAAAGTTAATAGGCAGTACCTATTAATTAACTTGGATTCCGACATCTCGGTTTCCAATGTGGAACTATATAACACACTTTCCTAAAATAAACAAAGGAAAGTTTCCGCACTTATAATTCCAATTTTAAATGAAACGTTTATTATTTTATTATATTAAAAATAATACAACACTTCCCTCCCCCTACTCTACCTTCAACTCCAATCTTAACCCTAGCTTCCCCTTTAGAAACCGTAGAAATTGAGAAAATCCTAATTGTATTGATCATTAAGGAAGCAGAAATCAGATTCGGTTTCATCAAAACCCGACCGTAAACCTGCTGGCCAAATGCTTTTCTTCTTCTTCATCAACCTTAACTCCCCCTATATCTCTAGAAACCCTAGTCGTGGGGTTTAGAAGCTTAAATCCCTTAGCTGCAGTGTGTATCTAACCCTGAAACAGCTGCTGTATACCACTGAATTCCCTAGAAGACCTAATTGCTGGGTGTTTAAAGCCCTATTTTACTGCTGGATTCAACTGAAGGATCCTAAAGACAGGCCCTCAATTTGGGGATTACATCATCTCCTCCCAAGGAAGTGATCAAAAGGCAGTTCTTCCATTTTGAGATTTCAGAGTCTAAGAGCCCAGATGGACAAAGTCCAACAGCACTATTGCTATCTGCACTATCGCTATCTTGTTGAGGGAGGGTTGGACCTGAACAGGGGACTTCAGGTTGTGACAATCCAGGAGCAGGGGGAGAAGAAGGATGACTTTTGGGGAGAGAAAAGGCGGAGAGGAGGAACTGAAGGGATGATATATGGACTTGTCTACTTTTTTTTTTTTGGTAAACCATGGGCTTGTCTACTTGCTCTCTTGTATTATGGACTTGCATTTTTTTCTTTCTCCCTTATGATATATGCTGCAAATCAACAGATAGGGGGGGTGGGGGTGGGGGTGGGGGGGGGGGGAAATCTATTTATTGGGATATTTTTGCATGTCGTATTAGTTATAGTATTCACTTGTCATATGGTTTCTGGTCTTTTTCTCTTTTTATTTTAATTGAATTGCTATGGTTAATTTATGATTTATTATACATTCCAGAGAAACATCAGTGGAGGGTTGATGGTTTTCAAGCAAATGGAACGTGCAGGTGTTAAACCAGATTCACAGACTTATAGTCTTTTAATTGGATTCTGTGAAACTGAAGAAGACATTAAAAAGGTACTCTATTGATGACTTTGAGGTTGCCAGAGTATTGATCGTTGTTGTCCGTATAAAAATTTCTGCTTGCATATTGTTGTCCCAAAATATTTTCATGCATTTTGATGCAGGACCTTTGCTCAAGAAGAATATAAAGGGGGGCCTTTGGTCATCATTTTCCCTGAAATGAAAGAAGTTCTGCTTATTTTGACCATTGTGCTACCTGCAGTAAAAGAATGTTTCTTCATGTGGATTTAGTGTAGTCGGGACTTCTGTTTCCTGGTTAGTTAATGTAGTGTGCCTCATCTGTAGTCTATGTCCAAGGAACTCTCTCTCAGGGTAGTCTTTAGGGATTCAAGTTTTCAAGCTTATAGACAGAAACTGTACTTCTACTACTGACTAAGCACGTATAGCCCCCTTACTGCTCCATTAAGGGGTTGTATGCATGGTACAAAATGTATGTCGCTGGGGGGCGACACGACACCCCCCAGCGACACCGACATCGCGAGAAGTCGGTCGATAAATCGCCGACTTCTTTCGCCCGAATTTCATTCGAATTTTTTTTAATTTCTCTCTCTTCTCTCTCTTCTCCAGAGCTTCTTTCTCTCATTTTTCGCACTTTTCACTATATTTTCGTCCGATCTTCGACATCTACGGGTACATCTTGCTTCCTTGTTGCCGGATATCACGTTGTTTCTGTCGATCAGTAGCCGTTTCGCACAGATCTAAGAGTTTTTTCATGAAACAGGTAACCATTCTTATCCAAGTAATTTTTCACAAAATGCATGCTATATGATGTTGGATGATTTTGAAATTAATATATGTTGAATACCATGTGCCGATCTACGATTTCACGGAGTCGAAATTTTTTTCCGCAAAGTATTTTATTTTTTTATTTTTGTGGATAAAAAATGATATTTTGATTATCTTGTATGATTACTTTTTAAGTGATACAGTGGTTGTATGATGATAGAAAAAACATATGTGGAACTCCGTGAGCCGATCTACGGACTCACGGAGTCGAAATATTTTTTGACCCAAAAATAAGTTATTTTATTTTTCAAAAAATATCCTGATATTAATAAAAATATCAATAATTATGAAAAATGCAAAAAATAGGGGGAAATGGGGGGAAATGTTTTGAAAATTATGGAATAATTATATAAGTATCTTTCAACTGTTGGTTGTGTTGCCCATGTGGCTTCATCACCGGTTTTGATATGGGCAGCTATTTTTATAATTATATCATACATGCAATATTCATAATTTCATATATGATTGTTTATATGTGTATAAACAATTATAATGATGTTGTTATTTGTTAATGTTATTTGAATGCAACAGTCATCATGTCTGCTGGTGGGAGTCAGAGGGGAATTGGGTCTTCCCAGGGTGGACGGGGACAGGGACCGGGACAGGGGTCGAGGATGTGGTCGGGGACAACCTGAGAGATCAGCAGTAGGAGGGAGAACTGACCCAGCATGGCAATATTGTACGGCTATTGATGGAGACAAAAATAAAATTGAGTGTAATTTTTGTCACAAAAGAATATACTCAGGTGGCATCAGTAGGTTCAAGGGTCACATCACTGGGAGTTCAAAGGATGTGACTAAATGCACAGAGGCCCATCCAGATGTAATCAAGTTACTCAGGGATTTACAAAAGGGGAAGAAGAAAGATGATCGGAGGAAAGTCAACAGAGCACTAGATGATGCAGTGCGGGGACCGTCATCATATGTGGATGATTCAGATGATGATAGGGATGTTGATCCTGTTGATGTGGACAGAGATCGGGGAGGAGAGGGATATGCGGCGGGCCATGGCAGAGAGCAGACGATTGCACCATCAGGAGCAGGATATGGCCAGAGCTAGAGCTACAGGAGCTGGTCCATCTAGGCCTACAGGGGCTAGACCTTCTGATTCTGGGGGGAGGGGTGGTGTATTTGGCATGTTTGGCAGATCACAGAGTCAGCGGGCCCCTCATACATCAGGTTCAGACCGTTCAGTGCCACTACCACGGCAACCATCTGATTATCCACGCCGTCCAGACCCGACCATGGAGCAGGATCCTGATACATTTAGGAGAAAAGGGGCCAAGCAGCCCAAGATATCTGGTGCATGGAAAGGTATGGCAAAGAAATTAAAGAAAGCAATGTCAAAGTGGATTTATTACAATCACATCCCAGCAAACACAGCACAGGGTCCATACTATACAAATATGATTGATACTATTGCAGCGGCAGGCCCTTGATATAGTGGTCCCAACCCCTACGTAGTTGATAACCACCCTCCTTCAAGAGGAGAAGCAAGAGCGCAAGAGTATATTGATAGTATGAAACCCTTTTGGGATACTTATGGATGCACCATCATGTCCGATGGATGGACCGGCCCGACGAGAAAGTCCATCATCAACTTCATGGTATACTTGTGATTGGAGAACTGTCTTCTTGAAATCGAGTGGATGCTATCGGTCATACGAAAGACCACAGATATATCATGGGTCTCCTGCAGGATGTGATCGACCAGGTTGGTAGGAAAAATGTGGTGCAAATTGTCACTGACAATGGCTCCAACTATAAGAAGGCCGGTGAAGTGTTGATGGCTTCACCCGATTATAACCTTATGTGGACACCTTGTGTTGCACATTCAATTGACCTAATCTTTGAAGGACATCGGAAAAATCAGCATTGTCCACAACACCGTTGAGAGTGCAAGACAAGTAACCAACTTCATCTACAATCATAACGTTGCTTTGGCAATGATGCGGAGATCATGTGGAGGTGAGTTGGTGCGACCTGGTCCGACAAGATTTGCGACAAATTTCGTCTCCTTGAGCAACATGCAAGATAAGAAGTCGGCCTCAGATCCATGTTTGCATCGCAGGAGTGGTTTGATTGGGCTGGATCCAAGTAAGATAACTATCTACTATTTCATCTTATAATTATTATATTTATATTATGAGTTTATGATTATCTTGTATGATATTTATTGTCTATTGACTTAATGAGTTTATGATAATTCAGCACGACCAATCAATGCGCGCGCACAAGATACACAATATCATCCGATGATTTCTGGAGATGTGTTACTGTAGTGTTGCAGACCATAGATCCTATAGTAAAGGTCTTGCGTATGGTGGACTCTTCCTTGAGGGGACCCACTATGCCCCACTTGTATGCATCCCTTGAGCGTATGAAGGATGCTATAAAGGCAGCAAACCCTAGAGGACATCGGGCTTTCTTAGATATTGTCGATGCACGATGGAAAGCTCATCTGATGCATCCTCTTCATAGGGCCGGTAAGTAAATATTCTGGGTTGTTGATTTGTAGTCTTGTAGACTTGTGGGCTTGTAGCATTGTAGGTATTGGTACTTTGGTAGTTGGTACTAATTTTAAGCTTTTTTAATTATGCAGCATATTTTCTAAACCCTAAGTATCAATATAGTCAACATTTAGGGTTGGACACAAACCTATTGGATGCCCTGATACAGGTGATAACGAAGTTGGAGCCAGATGAGATGGTCCAATCATTTTGCCACAATGAGGTGAGACATTGGGAATTTCAAACGATTAGTGAGTTGTATTAATTGTTTAAATAATTTAGATAGCCAATCAATACTAATGATTGTATTATTGCAGATCAAATTGTTTAGAGATGCATTTGGGTCTTTTAGTGGAGCTGGTGTTGTACGGGGCAGAGAAACCATGGATCCAAGTTAGATACTTATATAGTTAGATCCTTAGGGCTTAGATGCATAAATGTTTTGAGTCTTTTGACTTTTGAGTTTCTAACTTAATGTTTTTGTGATAATGCAGCTGAATGGTGGTATCTCTATGGCAATAGTGCATCAAACTTGCGAAGATTGGCAATCAGGATCTTGTCTCAGACTTGCTCTGCCTCTGGATGTGAGAAGAATTGGAGTACATTCAGCATAATCCACTCCCAGAGGAGGAACCGGTTGGGAGGCCAGCGTCTAAATGACCTCGTATTTATTCACTATAATATGAGGTTGAAGCTGCAATATGCCAAGGAGCAGGCTCAGAATGAAAGGCAATACATCAATCTCGATGATATATTTGATGTTGCCGAAGATGACCAAGATCCCCTCACTCAGTGGATGTTGGACAGGGGTGAGCCGGTATTGGACCAACTCTGGAGGGAGGCCCGACCCGGAACTAGCTCAAGCTGCGGGGGTTAATGTGGGTGAGTATATGGCCACTGAAGAGGGTCAGGCACATGCAGAGGCAGCTGCCACTGCTGATGAGGATTGGATGATGGCACCAGGCACGGAGGAGCCGCAGGACGACAATCCCGATGACACACTCTCGCCTAGTCAGACTGGTGGAGATGATGATGGTGGTGGTGGTGGTGGTAGTGGTAGTGGTGGTGGTGGTGGTGGTGGTGGTGGTTGTGGTGGTGGTGGTGGAGGCATTGGAGAGCGTATACATGTTCCACTACCAAAGACACAGCAGCCCCCACCCAGATACACTGGGGAGAGTCATTTTGATCATGCCACTCAGGATTATGATCATGGTGGTGATTATCAGCGTGGTCGTCAATATCCTGATACGAGGCCGAGCCACCATCAGAGGGGAGCTGGCCATGACTATGTTAATCCTTGGGATGCGGCGATTGCGTCAATGGGGTCCATGAGCTTGGATGAGTCTGTAGGCTCCACACCAGGTTATTGGCCTACGGGTAATTATGGTGTCCCTCTCCATCCTTCAGATGGACAGTATGATATGGGAATTAGTAACCCCTCTAGTTCTTCGTATCATGGGAGCTATGGTGTCCCCTCTAGTTCTTCGTATCATGGGAGCTATGGTGTCCCTCTCCCTCTTTCACAATCAGAGTCATTCGTACCAACAAGGGCATCTGATGGCATGCAGTACGTTCCTTGGCCCTATTCTCACTTCCCTCAAATTGGAGTTCTCATGGCAGCGGAAGATGACCGCTATAGAACTGCAGTTAATGATTACTTAGACCATTTTCAATATCGTATGAGATGGGATGAGTATGTGAATTTGTTGGGGGGGGGGCATCACTGGAGACAGTCTGAGTTAGAGGAGTTCGATCCACCTAGGCACAGTACTTGGTACTGCAGAGTTTCAGATTTTATATGGTTGGATGACTTTATGTATTACAGTATTTGTACAATGAATTGTAGACTTTATATGATTTGGTTTTATGAGTTTTTAGGTTTTTAGTTTCGGGGCTTTCGTCCGCGTATAGTAGGACATGGGTCGATTAAGAACATTAGTTTAGGTAATGTTTTAGATCAAAATAACACTACCAATGTGTTTATTGGCCTCAAATTAGGCTGCATATCAAATTTCAGGTCAAAATGACCAAAAAAACCCATCGAAACAGCCTACCAAAAGTCGCCCGACTTTTGGCGAAATTTCGGCCGTGTCGCCGTGTCGCTCCACGGCTTGAAATTTCGAACTATGGTTGTATGGCAATGATTCTGTGGCACAGAATCAGTTTTTTATGCTTCTGTGTCCATTTGAGCAAATTGGGTGCTGAATCTTGTATGGTTTTGCACAATATGGGCATATTTCTCTAGTAAAATGGGCATATAATCTTGTATGGTATGGATAAATTGGGCACATTTTTTTTTAAATAAAACATTTAAAAAAAAAGGCTAAACAAATTTACTTAAATTTCATCCCACAATTGATAACAATAATCATACTACTATTATAAAAGCATGTACTCTACCTTTTTCACAATTCTTTTTCTGTCATTTCCTGTCCTTATCATTGTTCCAAATACTAATAATGTTGTACTATTTACTATTTCTTTACTTATTTTTACGAGGATAATTTAGACATTTTAGTCATAAATTATTATTAATTTATCATTAATTTTAATCCCTCTCTTAATTTCTCTCTCGACCTCTCTCAATGTCTCTCAAAGTCTGTCGCTCTTTATATCCCTCTCCCTCTCGAACTCTCTCTGAATCTCTCTCTAAATCAGCACTCTCTCTAAATCTCTTTGACGACCTCTCTCAATCTCTCTCAAAGTTTGCCGCTCTCTATATCCCTCTCCCTTACAAACTCTCTCTCTGAATCTCTCTCTAAATCAACACTCTCTCTAAATTTCTCTAAATCTTCGCTCGATCTCTCCCAAACCTCTCGATCCCCTCAATCTCTCTCAAAGTCTCTCGGTCTCTCAATCTCTCTGAATCTCTCTCTGAATCTCTCAATTTCTCTCATCTGATTTTTTTCTTTCATCTGATTTTTCCAAATTCTCAGTTTCAATTATTTCAGAATTTACCTCTACAGAGGTTCAGAACAAAGTAATAACTGAAGAGATATTCTGCACCTTCCGCTTAATCGAAGTTAAGAGCTTCTTGAAGTAAACCCTTGCACAATTCAAGTTCTTTTTGTGGTATATTATTGTTAACACATGTTCACTGGAGGTTCAGAACAAAGTAATAACGGAAGAGATATTCTGCACCTTTCACTGAATCGAAGGTAAGAGTTTCTTGAGTAAACCCTAATTCTTCAAAAAGCTTTAGCTTGTTCCTTTTTTTCTTTTTTTTCCTGTTACCCGTAGTCAATTCTAAACTTAATTTCTTAATTCTAGACAATAAATTCTAGACTCTAGAATCGGACTAACTTATAGATCTCCAATGCATAATCGCACCATTGGATTTGAAGACCAAGAAGTCGTGAAGCTCTCCTCCAAATATCGGCTCGATCGGACACCAAATGACCATTCGATGAAGGGCTTGATCAAAACTGGACAGAGACACTCCAAAACGGAATTTTTCTATCTTCTTTATTTGAATTGGATTCTTTTTCCTCTTTTTCTTTCTTTGATCAAATCCTAAATAGGAAATAAAACATAGAAGCATGCAAAGACTCATTCTCTCCATGTTTTTGACTTGAGGAAGCTTCTAGAGTGCACTGTAACTTGGTAAACAAGACTTTCCTTTTTGGAATGGAATAAAATCCAGTTGGGTTCCATTAGGACTCGTTTACAAGAATTTCACAATAATACCCTTGCAGATTTGGTTAATAATTTCCTAAATGTAAAAGTAATAAATCTTAATTATAATTTGTTAGGAAATATATAAAATCACCAAAATTATAGAAATTAAAGGAAATGGTGCAACATATTCATTTTCATATCATATTAGGGTAAGTTGATATGAAATAATTGTAAACACATGGAAATATAGTAAATTAATCGTATAAAATAATATGCATGAAATCAACTTATCAGTTGAACATGGGGTTCCAGGCTTTTTGTTGAAATTGTGCCCCTCAGAATAGAGGTTTAATTTTCACACTTGAGTCCTCGAAAGATTTGAACCAACTATGCATCATCCGTATTGATAATTTAAGGGTTGCTTACGCATTTACAATGTTTTCCCTTCACTATATTAAGACACAAAATATGTCTCTCCTATGTTTCTAAATTGTCAATGAAGCATCATTGTCTGCCAAAACTTTATAGGATTCCTAAAGGGTTTATCATTTTTCTTATTGGAAATCGACAATGGGATCCGTTCTTGCTTCAGTGATGTCCCTTAGCCTCAGCCTTCTGCTGTGCCTTTGCCTTGGCCTGACAGAAAAAGAAAGCATTGCTAAATAATTAGATATCATCTACCATACACAAGTATAACAGTGACTGATAAAATAAGTCTAATTATATGTGTATATCAAAAAACAAGCATCCAAGGATAAAATGGAAGAGATTTTCTTATCTCAGAGGCTCCACTACAATTGGACCACCTTATTGTATGAACGACATGATATGTAAATGAAATGTAATGAACACGGAAATATACATCTTAATAAAAGTGTTTGTTGTGATGTGGTTGTAATGATTCTAAGGCATCGCAACATTACAAGTATAATGTGTTTGAACAAAAGTTAAATTAGCATTGAGAACAAGGAATGTGAACATGAATTGAGACATGAGAACTAGAATGTATCAACCACACAATATTTTATAGTCCATCCTGTATAAATGATGACCAAAGACAACCAGAAATTCAAGTATTGGATAGTCTTCCAATACCCACAAGCACTTGATAATGGCGTCTGCAGTTCCCTGAGACAAGAATTCAAAAAGATGAAGATAAACCCATATAGCACACAAGAGGTAATGAACTCAAAATTTGGAAGAAGCAAAAATGTTCGAGACATAAAATTTGCTTTCCATGATTATGTTCGAGTTTTTTCCTTGGAACTACTAAACCATACTAATCCTTGTGTATTACCACCTCGTGGATAGGACACGACCAATTTTTTTTCACATTTAATCAATAAAGTTTTACCTTTTTTAAAAAATAAATAAATAAAATGTTTAGCTGTATGATTGATGCTTATGAATAGGATTCCTACGAAGTATAAGTTGTTTTGGTATGATTGAACGTTTGGCTGCTTATCAAAACAACTTATGAAATTGTGCCCTTGCTCAACTAGTGCATCGCCTTCCTAGCATCTTTTTTTATAATTTAACATGATGAGTAGTCCTTTCTTTACTCCACGAGCTTCACACACACACACACACACACACACACACACACACACACACAGATATATATATATATATATATATATATATATATATATATATATATATATCACATTAAAATGATAAACGAAGAATAGAATTAGAATTTACCTACTATTGTAGTTAAAGAAGTAATGTACAAAATACAAAATAAAAGAAGTTTAATAGTAATTCATAAAACAGTGTACCTCCTATTGTAGTTAAAGAGGAAAATTAACAACATGAATCCTGATTGGATTGATCCATCATTCCCTAGAAAGTTTCTAGGTGCTCTTCCATTTGAGCTAAGGATTCTCTGACAAAAACACATGGTAGATTGTTAAGAACCCACAAATCGAATGCAAAACTAATATTATTTAATTCATTGAATACAAAGAACAATCATAAACTAGTTACAATGGTACTAGTCACCCCCATAGCACACTGCTTCCCACAGCCTACGGCTGCCCAAAGACTTATAAAAATAATCCCCCCTACTACTCACATCTTAACCCTATTTATAACCCCAAATCAACCCTAATCTCCCCTCTCTCTCTCTCCTAAATGTAGCATAATACTACAATCCCATGGCCCTATCATTACCGGCCCCTCAAAAATCACCTTGTGTTCAAAGTAATGGAAAATTGGAATCATGGTCTTCACGTGCTTGCCACACCACCATGCTAGTTCGACATTTTGCACAACACACCTTGGAATCCAACAGATACAATATCCACATAACGCCAAGCAACCCAAATGAAGAAAAACCTTGGAAACTTCAGCTGAGTTAAAGAGTACACCAGGAATAGCTAGTGGAACTAAATTCAGCTTAACAGCAATGACATTAGGACCCATATAAAGCACAGCTCCTGCTGCCCTGAGTTTCGTGTCAATATATGAGTTAAGGACCTGCAGCAGATTAGCAGCATTGGTTGCCATACAGTCATTTGCAGCCCTTTCCCCTACAAGATTGAGAACGACGCATTTAATTTCTGCAAATGTACATAGGAAGCAACCAAAAGTAGGCCATTCTACATAGTCCCTTGCGCACTGGTCCTGCAAGTTGGCGGGGGGAAATGCGTTGCTTGATGCCGAAGTTGCAAAAGGATCCATTACAGATGGAATGCGACACATAGTAATTGCTTTCAGGTGCTCGAATAGAAGCCTCTCTGTTAGCATGTGCAATGAAGTGTGCTCGTGTGCACCCAAAACACCCTCAACTTCCAACTTTTCTCCTGCTGTAGAAGGCTTGCAGTTTGTCTCCAACACACATGTCCAACCGAAAATGGAGTCCTTGGCGAAATAGAAGGCCCCAAAACACTACTCAGGGTCGCCGTCGACCCTAGAAGGCAGCCTCGTTGCCGCATGAGCTACCGCAACCTTCCTCTTGACTGCGAGCAACTGTTGTTGGTGTTGGTTAGCTGAATCAATTGCAGGGTTGAAAGAAGAAGAAGGTTGAACAGGGTATTTCCTAAAATACCGATGTTTATGATGTTTTGCAAATGGGCCATTTGGTTTTTGGACCCTTAGTTGCTTGGGCACTAAAGCAACTACTGGGCTAGGCTAGAAAATATAACCCATAGAAGGCCCATAACTTAATTTCTGATTAATTAACTTATAAGTCAACCAAGTGGGTCGTGGGTATTTTGAAGTTACTGGGCTTCTCATAACCCACTTCACTGCTTTTATAAACTGACCCACACGAAATTTCCAGACCAAGGTTAGTGGTCCAACTACTACTCAATTCACCCCTTTCTTCTTCCTCTCTTCTCCTGCGATCCCAACCCCAATTTCCTTATTTGCAGCTGTCGATTGTAATATCTCCTTCCTCTTCAGAGCTATAGACAATCGCAGAAAATAATCAAAAGATTTCGCCATTAAATCTAACCGGATAACCAAATCTTGGAGATATTCCTCAATGGGAAAGAACTCATTTGGTAATTGTACCCACATCACACCTAATTTTTGCCGGAATTCACGTTATTTCATCTCCCATGGTGTTGACAAGTCCCCTTCCATAGCTACCGCCATCACCCATGGTGGTTTCGCCAAAGTTCTTGCTTCCCAATCCACCTTTCTTTCAATCTGGAAAAGCCTCTGCACGCCATCCTATGTTTCTTCTCTTTTTCCTCTTTAGTGGAGAACTCAGATAATACTTCAATGACACTGTTTCAATTATCGAGGCTAGCCTAAACAACTCTGGAATTAATCACGGCTTCATCAGCAATTTCCGTCTTCGTGGATCCACTTCCTCTTCCCTGCGATTGCATGATCATTGTTTCAATATTGTGCGAACTCAAATTTTGTTTTGAGTCTTGGCCATAACAGAAGTCTATTTTCATGGCTTCTTGGAAACTCACCCAAGTAAATTCAAACCATTATCTATCGTACACCCAATCCAGTGCATCTCCTTCCAAATGTTGGAGAACCTCACTCAACCTTCTCTCCTTCTCAATTTAGTGTTCCCAATAGAATAACAATACTTTATAAAGCCATTCTTTCACATTGCCTTCACCAGAAAACATGGACAATCTAGTGTCCGTCTATTCCCGCAGATCGTCACTGCTCTAATACCAATTTTTTAAGAACCCACAAATCAAATGCAAAACTAATATTATTTAATTGATAGAATAACGAAAAACAATGATAAACTGGTTACAATGGTGTCAGTCACCCCCACAACACACTTCTTCCCACAGCCTACAGCTACCCAAACGCTCATAAAAATAATCCCCCCAACTACTCACATCTTACTCCTATTTATAACCCCTAATCAACCCTAATCTCCCCTCTCTCCTTCACTATAGCATAATACTACAATCCCAGGGCCCTATCATAGATCAATCCATAAAAGTCCAAAGTACCCATTAATATGTCAAAACCTGAAAGCAAATGAAGCCAAATTATGAAAGTACAACATCAATAACTCCTGCTTGGAGGCTTGGAGGCAAATCGGTTCAAGAAGAACAAAACAAGTATAAATATTTCTATAGTCAACTGACTCACCTCAACCTCCAGCCGTCAAAGGAGTTCACAAGAACCCAATCTGCTTTATCTATATTGGAGAATTGATTCAAAACTAGCTCCATGTAAGCTGAATAAGATCCTACTACATAAACAAAAGATCGCAGTTCTTTCGGTTCAAGTGGTGGTAGCCCAGAACTGAAACGGTACAACTCCCTTCTTCACATTGTACTATATGTTGTCAACAGCGCAACACTGAGTGAAGAATAATTGATGTAACCCAACCAAACTCTTTGGCTACATCTAAAGCCCATGGCAAGAAAGGATCATAAACAAGGAAAGTGAAAGAATAACCTGAGTAAATCTATTTCTTTATGAGCTCAGTTAAGGTTTCTGAACCCCTTTCTCTTACACAAGAGAGAGGTTTGCATGCTTTCAGCTTCTTTGAAACCACCATCATCAAAGCCATCTGAGATGGTTTCACTACCAACTGAACTGGTTTAGGATTCCATGGATTTGGAGATGAAAATGGTTACTGCAAGTGTGGCTTTTGGGCCTTTTGAGACAAAACGTTTGGAGAATTGGAGGGTTGGGTTTATGCGGCCTTGGCTTGGGTATGGAAGCACTAACATAGCCTGTGTGAGCTTGTTGTTGATTCTCCATTGCCTCTCCTCCCTCTCTCACTAACTACTCTTCTTCTTTCTCTGCTGATCTATATATAGAGAGCTCAAGGTACTAGACGATCAATATCGATGTGGGTACAGCTAGAACTGAAAATTATTCATCCAAAAACATTCATAAGTACCGAACAAATTACAAACAGAGAGAAACAAACAGTGACAATATTTATTTGATAACCCTTCCTTTGATCCCTGATGTGAGATATTATTTCTTTGCTCTCTGATTCAACCTCCAAGTAATCCACAGTGTTATGGTTTTGAGAAGCCCAATTCACATAGGAGTGCCTCTCCAGCTTAAATGCTTTCAAGGCAAATCGTTTCAGATTTGAAGTGATAAAATTGTTGAAAAATTGTAGAAAAAAAATCTTCCGAAAGACACATAGCATGTTACAATAATTTTCTTCTTCCACTAAAAGAAAAACAAATTGCGACCACAGAACACTGTAATTACAGTAACTCAACAAAAACAGAGTATACACTTGATCTACTAATGCCAAGAGTTACAAGACGTCTTGAAATTGACATTATGATTTATATTTTCTTCTTCCTCTAATATATAAACAGATTGCAAACGAAAGGAAGCAAAACTCCAGATACAAGAGAAAGCCATATAAATGACTGTTCTTCTCACAAATTTAAGAAGTCATGTCATCTTGGAAGAAGACAAACCAAAAGTGAAGATCCCACCAAACCAAGAGTAAACACGAGAGAGAAACAAAAGTTCATCGCATTTGGAGGTAATATAGTAAAAAGAAGATTCAAAATCCTACCTTTGATGGAGTTTTCTACAATCCATTGGGAGTGGGAGAGATGATGGAGTCACGGTATCGACTGCTGAACTCGCTGGTTGGAGGACGACGAAGACGACAACGACTATGAGGAAAAAGCTAGGGCTTGCAGCTTGAAGGTAGGGTGCAGAGAGATACACGAGAGTGAGGAGTTCGTTTGTTTCAAGGCTTTTGATGTTTTTAAGGTGAAAATACACCGATGCCCTCCATCAACGCCTTGCCCATGTTTAAACCCATGTGTGCCTTGCATTTTTGGAAGAAAGTAATGCATGCTCCATGCTTTCAGTTTTTCCTACATATATCCAAGCATGTGCTGATCAAGAACATCACTTTGGATTAGGTTTTAGGCAAAAATAACGCTCTCAGTGTGTTTATTGGCCTCAAATTAAGTTGGACATTGAAAAACAAGCCTAAATAACCGAAAAAACCCATTGCAATTAATGGTCAAAATTTTGATATTTTGGTCATCTTGGTACCAAAGGTCCGAAACTAGTGAAATTTTGCACCTTGCGAAAGACACACCATTATTTTTTTAAGGACCAAAATACCCTTTACTCTGAAGCCATCTAGATTGCACAATGCAAGCCGAATAAAATCCGATGTTGTATATTAAAAAACTGGGGTGTACTTGTAATTTTAAGTTTCTTATTTTGTATTCAAGGGTTTTCAGTATTTTTAATTCACATTACCATACTATGGTTAAACTTAAGTCGAACTTTATGACTAACCAAAACCTAAGTAATTAATCAAACCTCATAGGAACTGCTCAATTTTGGCTGAAATTTGAAGAACCAACTGGATTAAGGTCTTCAAGTGGTGTGGTACCATCTTACTCGCCGGCGAATCGAGAATCTATAAAGTCATGTTTCAGAAAACCCATCGCTCTCTTGAGTCCTTTGGCAAACTTGCTTGTGTCGTCTTCATTCAGCTTCTCAATTGTGGAAGCCGTTGCTATGATGAAGCGTTATGTAGAGAAGCTATTCAAATTTCTGGATATGTATGAAGCATTGCGGACATCACGCCTGAATTAGATCATTTGTTCTCTGAATAATCCACTGAGGATCACAAAAATGAGATATCCTTTGCTCTTTGTAGGTTACGTATGTCAGCCGTCTGCATTTTCTGCAACCTTGCGAACAAAATCAAGAATGACACCAAAAAACTCCAGTCCTAGGTGGTGCTATTCATCCCTTGACATGCAACACTATGAATTACGTGAAATACATATGTGAATACCATTAAACATTGGAGCATATCTTTCAAAAACACTAGAAGACCAATCAATCCAATGTTGCCGAATCAGATAAGGAAGGTAGCCCTCAAGCCAATGCAAACCAGGAAGAGAAGCGTTCGCCGTTCGTGGTACAATTGGTGATGGTGGGGAATATGTTAGGATCAAATGTAGAAGCAAAATCAAAGATCTACAAGGATGATTTGTTAAACCACATTTTTTTGATGAACAATGGTAGGTATATAATGCAAAAGACCTAGGGTTCCAAGGAAATCTACGAATTGATTGAGTATCCATGATGTCAAAAGAGGTCATCCGATGTCAGGAAATACCTTAAGAATTTTCAGTGGGAGACATGGAATTGATAAAGTGTTGGGTTCAGGTAGGAATTGATAAAGTGTTGGATTCAGGTAGGCAATCGAATAAGTACATACAGTGTTGCTCGGAGGATACTGAGTCGTCCATGGATTAGCTATTTGAAGATACTTTCAGGTTTTGGTTCGGTATAAAGTTTGATTGAGTATAAAGAAAGGGTATGATATTGCAAATTTGAAATGTTGAAAGCCTTTGAATATAAATTTTTAAAAACTAAGAATTACAAGTACACCCCACCTTTTTAATAGTTACCATCGGATTTAGTTGGGCTTACATGGCGCAATCTTGATGGCTCCAAAGCATAAGGGTGTTTTTGGTCATAAACATAATGGTGTTGAATGGTTTGAGAAATCTTGACATATGTCTGAGTGGCATAGGCAGCCTTTATTTATAAAAAAAGATGTAACAGATTTAAAAACGGATATTCCCAATGTGGGACTATTACAATTTACAACAATATTCTAGTGACGGACAATTCTACCCTTCTTAATATTAACTGTATTACAACACTCCCCCTCAAGTTAGTGTATAAATATTTATCATGCTCAACTTGCTAGTAATATTACCAAAGGCTTTAGTACTCAAACTCTATGTGAGCACATCAGCCTTTTAGTTGTCAAATGACACAAAAGAGATATGGATCGGTCCACACTTATCTTCTCTTTGATGAAGTGTCTATCAATCTCCACATGTTTGGTTCTGTTATGTTGTATGGATTATGAGCTATAGTAATTGTTGATTGGCTGTCGAAATGCAACTATATGGGTGTCCTAAAATTGTGGTCTAGGTCTTGAAATAGTCCTTTTAACCATGGTTATCAAAGCGTCCGCCTAGGCGGCAAGCAGTTTTTGAACCGCTTAAATTCTAACCACTTAACTGAC
The DNA here is from genome assembly GCF_041222555.1 of Hakea prostrata. Classification (NCBI taxonomy): domain Eukaryota; kingdom Viridiplantae; phylum Streptophyta; class Magnoliopsida; order Proteales; family Proteaceae; genus Hakea; species Hakea prostrata. Next base: position 34,254,205 of record NC_142608.1, on the reverse strand, counting down.
GGGCTGATTTCTTGCCGCTTTTTTGCTTAGGCACTACCGTTTTGCCACTTTTTGCGCCATATTGCCGCCTAGATGCTAAAGCAGCTGCTTTTTTTTACATTTTTTAATTTGTGCATATTATTTTTTTAAAATCATATTTATTCTACAATGCCATACATAAATTTAAATATGTGAGCCACTTCGGAATCGAGGCCCAATTTGCAAATGAACTCCAAGGCCCAAAGTGCCTGTCGGCAACAAAATGTGAAGCGTGAGCCATATTCAATGATTACTGATATAGTACATACTATTTTTTTTTTCATTTTCATTTTTCACATTGATTACTGATAGAGTACATACTACATAATAATTATTGTTATGAATCTTATGATGCTTGATGAGATGAAATTATGTTTTTATTCTTTTTTTGGATAGTTTTTCATAATTGTGATTCTTGAATTTTTTTTATTTTTATTTTTATGAAAGTGATTGTTGAATGTTTGTTTAGTACTTTAGTTTATTATAAAAAGTAGTTATATTAAAAAATTGACTAAACCGCTTTTATTGCTTTATTGCCGCCTAAGCGGCGCTTAGTCGCCTAATCGCCAAGACGGAGCCTCAATCGCTTTGGTCGCTTTGCCGCTTTAATAATCATGCTTTTAACCATAACACCACACAATTTCCTTGTGTCATTGCTTTAAAATCAGCTTCAGTATTGGATCTAGCAACCATTGCTTGTGTTTTACTCATCTAAGTTACTAGGTTTCTTCCCTCAGAAGCACAATACCTAGAGGTAGATCTTCTATCATCAGTACATCCTACCCAATCTGTATCTGTATATGCCTCAATCTTTAGGTGTCCATGAGGGGAAATCAAAATTCCTTTTCCTAGAGTAGCTTTCAAGTACCTTAAGATTCGGTAAACAACATCTAGGTGTGAAGAATAGGGATCGTGCATATACTGGCCCACCAGACTAACAACAAATGTGATATTTGGTCGAGTGGGCAACAAGTAAATCAGCTTCTTGACTAATTTTTGATAGCTGGTCTTATCAATTGGCTCTCCTCCTTTTGCCTTTAAGTGCAAATTGGGCTTAATGTGAGTTTTAGTTACTTTGCACCCTAACATCCCAGTTTTAGTCAACAAATCCAGAGTATACTTTCTCTAAGAGAGAGAAATACCACTGGCTGAATATGCCAATTCATGACCTAGGAGGCACCTGAGTATCCATATCCTTGATTTTAAATTCTATCCCCAAAAACTTCTTCTAGGCTGAAATTTCTTCTTCACTACTTCCTGTGATAACTATATCATCTACATACACTAGTAGTATAGTTGCAGAGGGATCCTTCTTATTAAGGGTAATTTTCATCTAGACCCCTTGAGTTTTGATCCATGTCATTTTTAGTCCAAATAAATTGACACTTTGCATCTGCCCTCCCCGAGGTATCCAATAACATCAATTAAGGACAAGTTGTAATTTTTATGACTAAAATACCCTTATATTTATTCTACCATATGATTTACATCATGTCTTCACAATTAAATCTAATGGTGGAAATCAAAAGAATTGGGGCATTTGCATCGATATATCAACTTCTGTTCTGATAAAGCCAGATTTCCATAAGTTCGTCTTCATCATTAATTCGTACTGTGCAAATTCTTCCTCCTCAACGGTCACGATCTTCAAGTCATCTCTTCTTCTTTCTTCCTCCTCTTCTCCTCTATCTCTTATTTTTCTTCCGTTTATATCTGTGTTTTGGTCTGATTTTCTAATAAAACATTTTCCTTCTTGAGAAAGTTGATACACGAAAACAGTCGTTCAAACTTCAAAGGCTTTGACGTTACTGTTTCGTTCTACTTTTTCTAACCTTAAAAAGCTTTATTTATATACAAGTCTCCACGCTCTGATGATCCATTCTTCCATCATTCACAAGCAGACCCAAAAGCTTAAAATACTCTTTAATGGGAAGCTTAAAATACTCTGTAATGGCTCTTTCAAGCTTTCCTCCCCAAACTACCCTTCTTGTGCAACTAAACTCTGATACTCAGAAGGGATTGCCATCAACCCTTTTACCTCTCCGACATCGTTTCTTGCGTACACCAATTAAACCCAACCTACGCTCTCAGTTGCTCCGATCTCTGCCTTTGTTTCAGACACACCTGCAACTGCCGCCTCTCCTCTAGCACCGACGCTTGCTCTTCCGATTTCCAAAATCCAAGTAGTTATGGTCTTCCACTCGTCGGTCCCCTAAAGGATTGATTGGATTATAAATGGAAGAAAAATAATAAGAGACAGAGGAGAAGAGGAGGAAGAAGAAGAAGAGACGATAGACTTTTTTTTTGGCCAAAACAAAATAAATACAAGACAGCCTTATTCGTACGACGAGAAGACCTGAAGATTGTGACCATTGAAGAGATAATGTAAATTATAATAGATATAAAGGGTATTTTGGTCATAAAAATTATAATTTGTCCTTAATTGATCTTATTAGATACCTCAGGGGAGGTAGATGCAAAGTGTCAAATTATTTGGACTAAAAATAACATGGACCAAACCTCAGGGGGTCCAGATGAAAATTACCCTCTTATTAATGAATAAACTATGGTCAACATTGCTATGTTTATAGCTAGTAGACACCATAGCTTTATAGTACCTCCCAAACCAGGCCCTTGGTGATTGCTTCGATGCATACAATTCTCTCTTCAACCTCCCACTTCATGTGTTCATTCCTTGCTAAAGCTTAAGCCCCTTCCATTTCTACCTGTGCTATACTCTCATTTTGATTATTGTATATGCATTTCAAAGATTTTCTTCTTAGCAACTTGTTTTCTTGTCCTAAACTGATTAGGTAAAGTATGCTAAGTCTAATCCTATGCTAGCACTTGATTATAATCTATTGCATATCACTTTCCCCTAGCTGATTCCCTAGTTTCCCTTGCAATTGCATGATTTCATTTGAGAACTATGATTCTAGAATATAGAACCTAGGGTTTCAATTTGGGGATTCCTATTTAGACCATTGGATTATGCTAATTACTTGCTAGATAGTGTTCTTATACTGCTACTAACAATCCCTCCAAATTTCTGAGTGATCCAAGCTCCGGAAGATAGGTTTCGGACCAAAATTCACTATTCAACCACGCACTGTTTACTTAGTCAACCAAGTCAGTCAACCAATTGATTGCTGAATTTTGTAATTTCCCGATTTGATCATTCGACCACCGATTTTCACGATTTCTTCTCTAATAATTCGTCTATTTTTGTCTAGGGTCTAAATACTATCTTTGGATCATTCTCTTGTGATCATTGGATCATCTTCATCTCGACTCAAGGTAATGATGGTTATCACCATAAATGCATAGACTATGTGATTCTTACATTGATTTTGACAATTTAGTAGGCTTAGCTTCTTTGTTGTATTTGAACATCATATGACTATTGTACATACTTTAGGACAGTAGTACCATGTTTATATACTCTTGCTTATCATGACTATTCATTCTTGTCAATTACATATACGATTGATCATGTGATGTTATGACTTATCTTTTAATATGATAAAGTATCACTTATGTATGATATGATGAAATTGAGAATGTGATTGGATAAGTATGATTTGGGATTGGGGAATGTCCTTTCGACATTTCTGTCCTTGGACATCGGAGGTAATTGTAAAACCCAGCCCTAACCTTGACCCGGAAACCTTGTTATTTGTAGGTCCGATGACCCGAAGTAAAGTAAGAAGTCAGCTTTGGGCCATCCCAGTGGAGGACTTGGTGTCTGGCTTTGAATCCATGAGAGTTGATGATGAAGTTCTATTTATGGAAACTGAATCTTGATGAAGATCAGATTAGTTGATGGACTTGGAGTGCTCTCTATCTTGGTTTGAAGGCATTTCTACCTATTAGGTAAGTCACTTGACATGTGTGCAAAACCCCTTTAGGATTGGATTTGATCTGGGTCTTCAATTCCTTGTTTTGGAATTGCTCGACCAATGAGTGCTGTCTTTGGCAATTAGGTTTTTCTTGCTCTATTTAAGTCCAATCTCGAGTCTACTTCGTATTTGCTGCCTCCAAACTCTTTGGAACGAACCAAAGACCTCTGCAAGTCATCTCTCTTGCATCCTTGGTGATTTTCTTGACGGATCTTTGTCAAAACTCTTCCTTTTCATCAAAAGGTATGTCTACACTCTCTTCTTCTCCTCTATCTCTTATTTTCTTTCCTTTTTGAGTTGAGACAGTAGAGGAGATGCTGCATTCTCTCGTTGCAAACATCTCCGGACTTGTCTCTCATGATCATCCTAAGGATTAAAGGCTAGAACAATGATCTTAACCATGATCATTGCAAGCTTTTGAAGGAATCATGATCAAACCATGATCTAATCTTTGTTAAACTTCTGATTTGAATTCGATCTCCTTGGATCTTCTATATTGATCATGTTAGTAGTTAATTGCTGTGTTTTCTTTTCATGATCCATGATCTATCAATCTCTAGTTGTTCTCTTCTACCATACTATGTGTTCTTCATGAATCATGATAGTTACATATATGGTAGGTTTTGTTTCCTTATTTAGATTTATGCTTTTAAGCCTATTTCCTTGAAGATCTAAGTATGCTTTTCATGATACCTTTACCTGAAGCAATGATCCATCCTCCTATTGTTCTTGTCTTTGATTTCTATTTTGAATTCATCAAGATCCATGGTTGATCTAATTATGGTAACTTTTTGTTTCCTAATTTGGATCTTGATGTCTTGTTTGGATTAATGTTTTGAGGTCCCCTATATGTTAGGATACTACTGATGTAGTTTACCCCTTGATTAGTACCCTTTTGAACCACCAAATTCGGATTTCATATCTTAAAACTCTGTTTTTTTTAGGCTATCGTCTCGCATTGGTCGATGGACCAGTCGACCAATCCACTCGACCAATGAGTACAAGCAACTCCGGAATTGGTCCGTGTTGGATGTTTTGGTATCTTTTCTGTTAGGGATCTTTCCTAATATGTTGTATACACTTGTTTAGGACCTTCTTCTCAAGTTTGCCAAGATCTTACTTGATTTCTTAGGATTCCTTTGCGAGTTATAAAAGGTAAGGATGGTTATTTCCTTAATTACATAGATAGCATGAATCTAGTTTCTATATTTGAATATCATTGATATGTTTTCCTTAATTAGATTCTTACAATGATATACTACTGTTGCATAACCTTGATTACAGTAGCATTGCTTAAATTGATTCATGTATGATTTACTTACCAATTATATACAAAGTGATTGTAATTATTGATTTCTTTCCATATATGAAGTTACCATATATGTGGTGATATGAATTGATGCATGTGTATGCTTAAGTATGGTTTGGAAAGGAGAGGTGTCCTTTTGACACTTCTGTCCTTGGACTACTACGGGAATATTATGGGATGTTTCCGGAGATGCCCTCCGGACACCTTCCTAAACTGTTGGATGACATATCTAGGATTGTCTAGTAGTGTTTGGCTAGGATGTCCTGTTATGTCGACCCTAATCGGAGGGGGTATTGAGACCGAACGACCCGTGGTAGCAATGGGGATTCATGGGCGCTCAAGACCGGTAACCAACCCGTGAGAGGACAGGAATCACATTGTGGGGGCCATTTATTGGTAGGGTTGCATATGGTTAGACTTGGGCTCACGGGCGCTTAAGACCGGTAACCAACCCGTGAGAGGACGTGAGAGCTTCCCGTTTACCATATGTGGATGATCAATAGGGTTGATGAGTCCGTAGTCAGGGACTATGAGGACTCTAGTGTGAAGGATACCGGAAAGGATCGTCAGGGACGAGGAATGGACGTATCTGGATCTGACTTGATGTAACTAAGTAGAAGACTTGCATTTGGCTAGGTTTTACCCTGACATGCGCCGGTACTTAGACCAATGGTGATGTGAGAGAGTGGTGACTTAACCCCCAGCCATGGAATGTCCCGAGGGATGCCGGACCCATTACCAACTGATGATGAGTGATTGAGACCTTCCTAAAGAAGTACGGTGCTATGACTTAAAGCATGTCTGCCAATAGAGACCAGCATACATAGAGTTAGATTCATTCATTCATTGCTTGTCTCATATCATATTGCATTTATGTTTGTACTGAAATCCAGCCATTTATGTTATTATGGATTTAACTGCCTTACTAAGTTTCTTTGAAACTCATTCCTTTATTGTACAATGTTTGTTAGACTATTCTGCAGGTACTGAATATTATGACGGTCCCTATGAAGAAGCGCAAGGCGAAGAGGCATATCTCCAGGAAGGTGATTGCGGTTACAACAATTACACTGAAGATCCCGCGAGTGGTTATGCTCCGTATGATGCTTAGTCCGACCATTGAGTGGAAGCGTCCTTGTGCCATTTATGAGATTTATACTTATAAGGATGTTGTCTATAAAGTGGAGAACAATTTAGTTACCCATTGTACTTGCTACTGGGATTAGATTTTGTCTAGTTTATTCTCGTTTAGAGCTACTTTTCCGCTGGTTGTAGAGTGGGATTTTTGCCTCACTTTACTTATCTGTTTTGACACTCTGATTATATCTAGTACTCTGATTTATATATGATTCATACTTTCCTTATTGGATCTATGGTTTATCTTCCGCACTTTTATTATGATTGTTCATGATTATGTTATTGTTTATGTGGGAGGTTGATTACTCGATACCTGATCTTCGGGCTGTGGATCACACTCTCGGGTATGCCAGATAGGGTACCGGCTGGGAGGATGTGACAGTAATAGTATGGGATGTTTCCAAAGAGGCCCATCGACGCTTTCCCGGATTATTAGATGTCATATATAGGACTTGTCTAGAGGTGTTGGCTAGGACATTCTTGTTTATCAGACCTGAATCGGAAGGGTATTGAGACCGAATGACCCGTGGTAGTAATGTGAATTTATGGGTGCTCAAGACCAGTAACCTACCCGTGAGAGGACATAAATCGCATTACGCATACTCGTTGAGGCTATTTATTGGTAGCGTTGCAAATAGCTAGACTTGGGCTCACGGCCACTCAAGACTGATAACCAACCAATGAGAGGACGTGAGAGCTTCCCGTCTACTATTGTGGATGACCAATAGGGTTGATGAGTCCGTAGTCCGAGCTGGTTGTAGCCATATGATACGTGATCTAGTGTGAAGGATACCGAACCGAGTTGGTTGTAGCCATAGGGGAAGTATCCGGATCTGACATGATACGACTAAGTAGATAACTTGCATTGGGCTAGGCTTTACCGTGACATGCACCAATACTTATACCAATGGTGATGTGAGAGAGCTGTGACTTAAACCCAGCCATGGATTGTCTCGAGGGATGCATGACTCTATTAACATCGGAGAACCCAAGATATCGGAATAGTTGAGGGAAGAGTGATTTGAGACCTACCCAAAGAAATATGGTGCTATGACTTAAAGCATGTCTACCATAGAGACTAGCATGTATAGAGTTAGAATCATATTTGCATCATCTGTTTCATATCATCTTGCATCATGATTTGCTTTGTATCATGTGACTTATGTAATATGGAATAACTGCCTTGTTGAGTTCTTTCGAACTCATTCCTTTTTATGCAATTGTTTTGTTAGATTATTCTACAGGTACGGAAGGATTTGATGGCACATTGATAACTCTATGAAATAGAGTTAAGATTGGTAACTTTATACTTGATTTAGGAGTATTTTATCTTTGTTTTAGTGTTAGTATTCATTAAATGTTGTCTTATTGAGTCTTAACATGTTGCATCTTGTATAGGTCATTATTGTCACTCTTACATGAATTTCCCTTCAGATTAATGGATGAATTTGATTAATTCTCTTTATCTTGAAAAATGTAGGTGAAGATCCATAATAGAAGAAGAATCTGCATGTCCTCTAACTTTGCTGTAGAGTTTCCTGCAGCAATACGGAGCAGAATATTCTTAGATCCAATTCAAGTGGAAATGACCAAAAAGGGCTAACTTAATGGACTTTCTTTTTGTCATTCCATGAAAGATCTCAGCCGTTGATATCAAAAGAAAATGTTCTAATCCTACAAGCCACTTTTAACCTAGCACTTTTGGGGGAAAAGGAGGGTACAAAGGAGGCAAAACGTGGGCAAGGAGGAGGAGAGGAGAGAGGGGAACTCGTGTGAAAGCTGCTGGAGAAGACGAACTGATGGAGAAGAATGCTGGAGCTCTTGTGGAAGCATTGAAGTTCTTAGTTTCTTTTCAATGATAACAATATCTATCTCTTTGTATTTGATTTCTGTTATGGGCTAAACTTGTGTTGTGTTGGGATGATAGTAGTACCTAAACATGAATTTTGAGATGTAACTATCATGTGTTCTTTAGTTTTATTGCAATACAATTTATTGTCAATGAATTCAGCAAGTTATACATTAATTAATTTCGGTTCTTGATTGATCTTTCATGAACGATTGTTATGATTTAGTTAACTGGAAAGTTAATGTAGTCTAGATGTTTGCTGAATTGTGTGAGTTAGCATAATCTTTAATTAGATTGTGTTAATTAGTAGGTTGGGTAGGAATACCCAATTACCTCACATTGCCATGATTGGGATTGGGTTTAAATTGCATTCATTTTCAATTCTTCATAGGAATATGCAGATGTTGAATTAGGATGCTAAGCATATGTGTATTGGAAAATACCTTTATGCCATTTCATTCCAGGTTCTTGACATATTTTGGGTTGTAGTATTACTTTAGTATTTGCATTATAAAATTCAAGGGAAGGGAAACTTGATTCCCAACACTCTTTTCACTCACTAAGTTCCTTCTTTGCTCAATCTCCATTTTAGTTCTTTAGTTTAATTACTTGTCATTTGGTTATTTAATTAGTCAATCACAAATCAATCTTGTTTAAATCAATTTTACTTTTACATTGAAAGTTAAGGATAGAATTCTCCGTGGGATCGATACTCTACTTATCATTTATTACTTGATAGCGATACGTACACTTGCGTAATATCTTGAGATACAAGCAACAAGTCTTTGGGATTTGATGGCACCTACACCGAGACGAACCCCGATAAGGCATACTACCCTCAGGGTATTGGCTACCATGAAGATTACAGTGAAGATACCGAGGGTGATTACGCTTCGTACCAGGATTAGTTCGACCATGGTGTGGGAGCGGCCGTGTTTGGTCTCTTATGTTTATACTTACGAAGACATTTTGTATAAGACCAAGGAAACGATTGTTTAGATATTCATATTGTTATTTCCCTTTTAAGACTTGGATCTATAAACCTCAACTATAACTTGATCTACTTTCCGCTGCTACTAAGGGAGTGATATCCGCTCACTCTCTTCTTTTGGATTATATACATTGGTATCATTTATTTCCGCGCTTTGATTATATTATTTCTTATCCTTATCATGATTTCATTGTTTATATGTTTTGACCTTGATTTATTATTGTTCATGATTATGTTATCGTGTATGTAGGAGGCATGGTTGCTCAACACTTGATCCTTGGGGCTGTGGATCACATACCCAGGTATGCCAGGTATAGTACCGGCTGAGGCATCCAAGGAGTGGCTGAGAATCGTGATAGGACATGAGAGCAAGCACCCCAACAATATGTGGATGACCATAGGGTTAGGGAATGGAGTCCAACAAATGTAGCCAGTTCGTGAGGATTCTCATTCCTAGGTAGAGAAGGATACTGAACCAAGTTGGTTGGTGCGATAAGGGAAGTATCTAGACTACGTGTAGTATGTCACTATATGACATTGCATTGGATTAGAAACCCTGTCATGTGCTAGTACTCATGCCAATGGTCATGGTGAGAGAGTGTGGACCTAAACCCAAACAATGGTTGATTGACGAGGACTGAACCCCTTGCCCGGGATCCCCATAGAGGTAACTCATTCTTTTTGTGAATATTTGTTAAATTATACAGATGGGAATCCAGGATCGAGAGAAATTCCCTATAATTGAGAGAACCCCAATGAAGAAGCTATGGAGGCGCCAATGAGAGGTGGCGATGTATGTCACGAAGCCTCCTACGGATGCCTGGAGTGCGTTTACAACACCCATTGATGGCAAGAGGATTCATATAGCGTGTCATTTTGAGAAGTCAATGGAGGAAGGATGGAAGACTCCCTTCATTGCAAAGCTAGAAGAAAAGACTTAATTCATTCATGCTTCCGTTGAACTTTATTAATTTTTGGACATAATTACTTTATTTCCTTTTTCATTGATTCATTCTTTTCGAGTATTGGACTTATGTAATTCTTTTATTTAATTATCTGGATTATTCTTTTTCTTGATTCTTATTGCGTCCATTTATTATCATTGATGAGTAAACCGTGGATTTTGTGACTGTGGATCGCACCCACGGGTTGTCAGACGGGACTGATATCAGCGGGTGGAGTGTGACAAGTTTCTAGGCAGATATCCTCGAGGTCCAAGGATCCCCTAATAAATACGGTGTATTTAATATATGTACGAAGAATTAAATGTGCTTGTCGATGATCAATAAATGCTGGAATTAATGTATTGGTATGCATGAGGCCTTATACGATAAAAACTGGACTTGTCCTCGACATCGTCAAGGGAGGCATCTCTGATAAGTGATGTTCTAGGCATGGGTTAGTCCTTGGAACTTGCTACCCACTTGTCAAGTGGTCTATAGGTATCCAGTCGGACCGGGTTCATCAAGCCTAGGACTCTTGTGCAAAATTTGCATAACATTTTGTATTTTCCAAATTTAACCTCAACCCTTAGATCTGATCTATAGCCACAAGTCGCTCATCCATAACCAGAAATGTAGTCTCTAAAATTCCTATGGAATTCCTCTATAGAGGGAAAATCTCACTCACTTGTAATTTACCCTTGGAAGATAAACTGCAAACCATTGCAAGCCTCCAAAAGTGGCTTGCATGTCCTTCCTTGTACTATTTACTTCCCGTCTATTCCCGTTGAACCAAATAGGGCCTTAAACTTCAATTTGGAGCACGGTTCAAAACTTCACACTCGCTATCTAGATGTAGACATTTTGAAGAAGGGGAGGGGTTATAAGAATAGCTAGTTTAAAGTATCATGTCTTTGAATGAACAAAAATCAAATATCTCAGCTTGACCATATCCTAGGACTTTATCAGAACCGAAAGTTTTAATAAAAGCATCAACTTGGTTATTTATTTCATTATAAAAACTTTGAAAAACGGACAAGCTGTGATCGATCTTTTAATGAATACACCCATATCAAACAAGAATGATCATCCACAAAACTCACAAAGTAATTTTAATTTGACCGTGGTTGATCTTGTTTCCTAAAAGGTCAGAGATTAATCTAAAATTCGATTAAGGATAAAACCCATAATAGTCCTACATAAATTAAAGGTATATTGGCAAAGAAGAGGTGTGAATTTTTTTTGGTGAAGTTGTGGCAATTTTTATTAGATCAAACATCCCTAAATCCGTACACGTAAAAAGAAGCCTTCATAATGCCATAGCAAACAAGAAAAGCTACTGATTTTAATGGGCAAGGTTGATGACCCCTTTAAAGAAATTTAGTGCGCTACTATTTAATTTAATAGAGAACAATAAAAAGGAAATGAAGAGAAATTAGAGAGCACCAATACTACCAGACCCACGGAAGCGAAAGACTGAAGCAATTAAATTCTATTTAAATTTATTTGAAGATTTTGACATATCTAGCTTGAAAGCACTCGTTTTTCCAGTCTTTTTATGATTGAGATAATAAAGTATTCATGGGCCTGAATTACATTACTAATAATTTGCCTCCCCAGGACAAAAGCTGCTTGAAGAGGAGAAATATAGGAATGAATTAGTGGCTTTAGCCTAGTTTCAATAAATCTAGAAACAAACTTATAAGAAATATTGTTGAGACAAATAGGTTGATAATCAGTCATAGTTTCTGTTTCTATTTTGGGAACTAAGCAAATAAAAGTGATTACAAGTGGGCGAAGAGACGCAGAAGAGGAGAATTATTTTTGAAACAAAATGGAATAGATACCCAAAAATGAGGTCCCGAGCCAGGTGTGCGACGCGGGTCGAACACCGGTTTATAAACCAGGGTTGGCAAACCAAAAAAAAAAGAAAGAAACAAGCTTGATAACTATCACTGTTTAGGACTTTGAAAAGAAATATCTGGAGCACAGCCTGATGTATTTCGCCAATAGGAGTGGTAGACAGAGCAATTATCGAGGCAAACCTCTACACCCTATTCCTATGTTTCATCTCTTTTTCCTCTTTAGTGGAGAACTCAGATAAAACTTCAATGACGCTATTTCAATTATCAAGGCAAGCCTGAACAACTCTGGAACTAATCACGGCTTCAACAGCAATTTCCGCCTTCGAAGATCCACTTCCTCTTCCCTGCGATTGCATGATCATTGCTTCAATATTGTGCGAACTCAAATTTTGTTTTGAGTCTTTGCCATAACCAAAATCTATTTTCATGGCTTCTTGCAAACTCACCCAAGTAAATTCAAACCACGATCTATTGTACACCCAATCCAATGCATCTCCTTCCAAACGTTGGAGAACCTCACTCAACCTTCTCTCCTTCTCAATTTGGTGTTCCCAACAGAATAACAATACTTCAAGAAGCCATTCTTGCACATTGCCTTCGCCGGACAATCCAGTGTCCGTCTATTCCCGCAGATCGTCACTGCTCTAATACCAATTTTGTAAGAACCCACAAATCAAATGCAAAACTAATATTATTTAATTAATAGAATAACGAAGGACAATGATAGACTGGTTACAATTGTGCCAGTCAGCCCCACAACACACTACTGCCCAAAGCCTACAGCTGCCCAAACACTCATAAAAATAATCCCCCCTACTACTCACATCTTACCCCTATTTATAACCCCTAATCATCCCTAATCTCCCCTCTCTCCTTCACTATAGCATAATACTACAATCCCAGGGCCCTATCATAGATCAATGCATAAAAGTCCAAAGTACCCATTGTCACATCCACCCAGCCGGTATCCTATCTGGCATACCCGGGATGTGATCCACAGCCCGAAGATCAAGATCGAGCGGTGATGCCTCCCACATACACGACAACGGTCAATTGAATAGAAAAGATAATCAATCAGAGTGCGGAATTTATCAAGTATTAATTACATATAAAGTAATCTCAAAAGAGAAAGAGTGATCAGGAGTCACTCCTTCAAATATAGCGGAAAGTGGTTAATCAATCTCAGTTACATCCAAAATCAAGAATAAATCCATAAGAGTTAAAGACAATATATCCGGGTGTTTAACAGTAATCCAGGGAAATGGGGCACTACACAAAGGTTTCTTTTATCCTAATGATTGTTTCTTCATAAGTGTGGATGAAGTGAACCCAGCACGGCCACTCCCTCATCATGGTGGGGCTAACCCTGGTACGAACCATAATCCTCCTCGGCACAATAATCCTGACTCTCATCATAGCCATCACCCGAAGGGTAGTATGCAGGATCATAGCTCGGGTCGTAGAGTGCGCCATCAGAGTCTTCTACACCTGCAGGATAATCTAACAAATTGCACAAGAGGAATGAGTTCAAAAGAACTCAGCAAGGCAAGTCGTTTCATAATACACAATTCATTCGATACAAGTCATGATATGATGCAAGATGATATGAGACAGTGATGACATATGATTATAACCCTAAGTATGCTAGTCTCTAAGGTAGACATGCTTTAAGCCATAGCACCATACTTCTTTAGGTCGTCTGTCACTCCCCCTCAATCATACAAGATATCTTGGGTCTGCCGGGGTAATTGGGTAAAGTCCTCATCAAACCATGGCTAGGGTTAAGTCACCACTCTCTCACATTACCATTGGTATAAGTACTGGCGCATGTCACGGCATAGCCTAGCCCAATGCAAGTCATCTACTCAGTCGTATCATGTCAGATCCGGATACTTTCCATATGGCACCGACCAGCTCGGTTCCGTATCCTTCACGCTAGAGTCAGCGTATCCTATGGCACCGACCAACTCGGACTACGGACTCATCAACCCTATTGGTCATCCACAAATGGTAAACGGGAAGCTCTCACATCCTCTCACGGGTTGGTTACCGGTCTTGAGCGCCCGTGAACCCAGGTCTATCCATTTGCAACCCTACTAATAAATGGCCCCTTTCGGGTATCCGCAGTATGGTTTAAGTCCTCTCACGGAGTGGTTCCCAGTCTCGAGCGCCCATCAACCATACTCTACCACGAGTTGTTCGGTCTCAATACCCTTCCGATTCGGGTCTGATACGACAAGGAATATCCGAACCATACACCTTGATAATCCTATGTATGTCATCCAATAACTCGAGAAAGTGTCGATGGACACCTTCGGAGAATATCCCATACTATTCCCTCCGATGTCCAAGGACTTAAGTGTCGGAAGGACACTTCTCAATCCCATATCATACCTAGTCATTCACAAGTTCAATCTCATCATACCATATCAAATCAATAATTCATCATATAATTAAAGGCATGTCATAGCATGATGAATCATATACATAATCATAAAGGATAATTAATCATGATATTCCGAATGACATATAACATACCATTATTGATAAAATGCATATAATAGTCATGCATGGTTAAGGTATACACATAGAAAATATATCTACTGAGTTCTCAAAGTATAAGTATGTTTACATAATCAATGTACTTGAGTTAACGACCGTCCTTACCTTAATCGACTCGTAAATAAAATAATGATCACCAAGAATAGTCCTAAAAGTCAGTGTTGGTACCCTAGACAACATACAAGTAACATTAAAGAAGAAAAAAATCGAATCGGAGGTCAAACGAAGCAATTTGGCCAAGTACAGGGATGTTAACATATCTTGGTTGACTGGTTTGGTCGACTGTCAGTCGACCAAGGCAGTTGACCAAGACTTGTTAGCAATGGGCATAATTGAAGATTTGGTCTGAAACGGACCTTCCGATGCTCCGATCGACATGAAATTTGGAGGGCATAATTATACTAATATGAGGACACTACACACTAAATTTCACGATGATCCAACGGTCCAATTATAAATACCCAAATCGAAACCCTATGTTCTATATGATAAATATCAAGAATCGAATTGGAATTGATTGAAATTGTAAAGAATGATGGGAACCAATCAAGTGAATGCCAAGAATTAAATTAGAGTCATGAATTCATAATAATCTAGACCTAACATGCATTTACATATCAGTTTTGAATCAAGACAAGGTTGAAATGAAAGGAATCAAAGCAATGAAATGTAAGCAATCCTAATTGGAGCATAACATAGCAAGAGTGGGGTGATAATCATGGAATTGAAAAGGGGAAACTCATGGTTTAGTGTTTGCAAGGTTGCAGCACCTCAACCATGGTCTTAAGGTCATAAATTGATAGAAAAATGAGTAGATTAGAAGAAGAATAGGAGGAATCATACCTTGAGTTGATGATTGAGGTGCAACACTAATGATTGTAGTCAAGGACCTTCACAAACACCAAGAAAAGCCCAAGAGAGTGTCAAACCTCGTGCTCTGGAGTGCCAATGATTAGTTTAGGTCCTCATTCACGAGTTCAAAAAAGGTAGGGTCAAACTAGGAAGTAATTTTGTAAATTTAAGAAATCATTACTGCTGGTCGACTAGCTGGTCGACTGTCAGTTGACCAAGGCTTGACAGCAATTTCAAGAGTGGATTTGGAAGGCCAGACATATCCAAATTGAGCTAGGTTTTCTCCTACAAATCAATCAACAAGTCTAGTTTTAAGAAATACCTTCGGATTGATCACGAGGGTCCAATAGGTGCTTCAACTAATTCAATCTTCATCGATGAGCAGATTTTCACTCAACAATGACAATGTGCTCAAGTAAGGGGCATCATTGTCAATGCCCATGGGCTCTGGATCAAGTATTGAATCTTCAACTACTAGGGCCCACAAGTATCTTCTACCTCCACTTTGGGTCTTCGAACCTGCAACAGTATAAAATCCTGGCCGGGTCAGGGTTAGGATAAGGCCGGATTTTACACCCATTCATATGTCAAAACCTGAAAGCAAATGAAGCCAAATTATGAAAGTACAACATCAATAACTCCTGCTTGGAGGTTTGGAGGCAAATCGGTTCAAGAAGAACAAAACAAGTATAAATATTTCTATAGTCACCTGACTCACCTCAACCTCCAAGCCGTCAAAGGAGTTCACAAGAACCCAATCTGCTTTATCTATATTGGAGAATTGATTCAAAACTAGCTCCATGTATGATAAGATCCTACTACATAAACAAAAGATCGTAGTTCTTTCGGTTCAAGTGGTGGTAGCCCAGGAACTGAAACGGTACCACTCCCTTCTTCACATTGTACTATATGTTGTCAACAGCGCAACACTGAGTGAAGAATAATTGATGTAACCCAACCAAACTCTTTGGCTACATCTAAAGCCCATGGCAAGAAAGGATCATAAACAAGGAAAGTGAAAGAATAACCTAAGTCAATCTGTTTCTTTATGAGCTCAGTTAAGGTTTCTGAACCCCTTTCTCTTACACATGAGAGAGTTTTGCATGCTTTCAGCTTCTTAGAAAAAACCATCATCAAAGCCATCTTAGATGGTTTCACTACCAACTGAACTGGTTTCGGATTCCATGGATTTGGAGATGAATATGGTTACTACAAGTGTGGCTTTTGGGCCTTTTGAGACAAAACGTTTGGAGAATTGGAGGGTTGGGTTTATGTGGCCTTGGCTTGGGTTTGGAAACACTAACACAGCCCGTGTGAGCTTGTTGTTGATTCTCCATTCCCTCTCCTCCCTCTCTCACTAACTACTCTTCTTCTTTCTCTGCTGATCTATATATATAGTGCCCAAGGTACCAGACGATCAATATTGATGTGGGTACAGCTAGAACTGAAAATTATTCATCCAACACATTCATAAGTACCGAAAAAATTACAAAGGGAGAGAAACAAACAGTGACATTATTTATTTGATAACCCTTCCTTTGATCCCTGATGTGAGATATTATTTCTTTGCTCTCTGATTCAACCTCCAAGTTATCCACAGTGTTATGGTTTTGAGAAGCCCAATTCACATAGGAGTGCCTCTCCAGCTTAAATGCTTTCAAGGCAAATCGTTTTAGATTTGAAGTAATAAAATTGTTGAAAATTTGAAGGAAAAAAATCTTCCAAAAGACACATAGCATGTTACAATAATTTTCTTCTTCCACTAAAAGAAAAACAAATTGCGACCACAGAACACTGTAATTACAGTAACTCAACAAAAACAGAATATACACTTGATCTACTAATGCCAAGAGTTACAAGACTTCTTGAAATTGACATTATGATTTATATTTTCTTCTTCCTCTAAAATATAAACAGATTGCAAACGAAAGGAAGCAAAACTCAGATACAAGAGAAAGCCATATAAATGACTGTTCTTCTCACAAATTTAAGAAGTCATGTCATCTTGGAAGAAGACAAACCAAAAGTGAAGATCCCACCAAACCAAGAGTAAACACGAGAGAGAAACAAAAGTTCATCGCATTTGGAGGTAATATAGTAAAAAGAAGACTCAAAATCCTACCTTTGATGGAGTTTTCTGCAATCCATTGGGAGTGGGAGAGATGATGGAGTCACGGTATCGACTACTGAACTCGCTGCTTGGAGGACGACGAAGACGACAACGACTATGAGGAAAAAGATCGGGCTTGCGGCTTGAAGGTAGGGTGCAGAGAGATACACGAGAGTGAGGAGTTCGTTTGTTTCAAGGCTTTTGATGCTTTTAAGGTGAAAATACACCGATGCCCTCCATCAACGCCTTGCCCATGTTTGAACCCATGTGTGCCCTGCATTTTTGAAAGAAAGTGTGTCTGTGCCCAAGAAGCTTCGATTTGGAGCTTCTTCAAATATTGTGCCCAAAACCTGGTTTCAACACACTTTTGTTGAATCAACACATTTATAAACTGGTTTGCCATACAAGATTTTGGCAACTTTTGTGCCAAAATGGGCAAATGGCACAAAATAATTTTGTTGGGAGCATTACCATTCAATCCCTAAGTAACCAAGTTGCCTCTTGTAAGGGTGCATTGACCTATTGTCACACCCCACCCGTCGGTCTCGGTTACCCGCCCGACAACCCGTGGGTGCGATCCGTCACAAGATCCAAGGTTTTAGTCTATCAACAATATTTAAGACAAATACAGATAATCATGAGCAAAGAATATTCAATAACTGAATTAAATGAATTACAGAAGCCCAAAATGCTCCAATATCAAAGGAAAGAAAATAAATAATAAAGAATAAAACAAAAAGAGGGTAGCGGAATAAAAGTATTTGTATCAGTTTCTTTCCAGTTTGTTTCTCTAAGTCAATGAACTTAGATTCCAGTTTAATAAGGTGAGGGGTTCTCCAATTCTTCTCCAGTCTCAAGCGCAACCGCCTCGACCACCTTTCGCCTCCCGACCATCAACCGGTGCGATAAGCGCACTCCATGCACCCGCAGAACTCCCGCACATGCTATTTCCATCTCCCATGGCGGTGCCACATCTTCTTCAAACGGGATGGTTCCTTCATAGGGAACCAGCCCATCTTCGATACAAATCCTTCTTCTCGTATAGGCTAAAAACATACAAAGAATAAAGGAATGAGTTCTAAAGAACTCAGAAGAAACAATCATATATCTCATCCATCATCCAAAAATGCCATGATACAACAAGATAATATGAATGAATGCAAAACATGAATGATGCTATGATTTCTAACTATGCAAGTCTCTATTAGCTGACATGCTTTAAGATAAACACCAGCCCTCCTCTGGGTAAGTCTCATCACTCGATCCGGCAAGGACTCGGTTACCTCTCGTAGGGATCCGAGGAAAAAGGGAAAGTCCACACGGCTCACAAACCATGGTTAGGGGTTAAGTCCACACTCTCTCACCACGACCATTGGTAATGAGTATCGGCGCATGTCCGGGTTTCTAATCCAATGCAAGGTCATAATGGTTACATGTCTACATGAAGTCCAGATACATCCCCTATGGCACCGACCAACTCGGTTCAAGTATCCTTCGCAACCTAGGAGTAAGAATCCTCACGGATCGGCTACCTCTGTTGGACTCTACTCCTTAACCCTATGGTCATCCACATATCATTGGGGCGGATGCTCTCATGATTCCTCCCGACACCCGGTCCGGTCCTTGGACATCCATGAGCCCAACCCTAACATATGCAACCCTACCATTTCATGACCAACGGTGGACCACCAAGTCTCAGTCATCACGGGTCACTCGGTTTCAATCCCCCTACCGAAAGGGTAGTAGCATGTGGGGTACCTAGCCATGCAATCTAGACTCATCCTAACAATGTCATCAATTAATCATGATAGTGTTGAAGGTATCGGCAGAGCATGTGTCCCATTCCACGACCTCCGATAACATCAGCCAAGATATCCCAAAAGGAACACCTCAACTATCATAATCATAAACCAATTACCATAATCATATAACATTCACAATTCATCATGTAATTATGAAATCAAAGCAAACAGCAGTAGTATATTAGAAATAAATACAACTACCGCAGCATATAACAATATAAATCAAGACTAACAATTATCAGATTAACATGTTCAAGTATATGTAGATAGATAAGATAGACTGTCCTTACTTGCATATAATCGAAACATCCGTAAAATGGAATCCAAAGTAACTATTAGTAGACTTTTCTTTTAAACAAGTAATCACCTAAACACGGGGTTATTAGAATATATAAGTCACATAAATCAATTTGAATCAGAACCGAAATCCAAATGGTCACTGTTTACCAGCCGGTCGCTTGTGCCGGTCGCTTAGGTTAAGCGACCGCCACTAGTGACGGCCCCAAAAACAGTGAGTTTCAATCCGAAACTCAGGCTTCTGATTACTCGATTTCAATCCGGTTTTCGAGTAATCTCATCCTAAGTCTCGAATTAAACACTCCCTAAGCCAAAAGGGTAAGAGAAAACAATCCACTAACATCAATAGATTACCCCTAACCCTCTCCTTGATTGGATTTACCATCTCACGGAAGTAGGGTTCCGTTTAGGTTATTCCATCTCAAGTAGATTAATAAAGAGGTAAAGAATATCCAAGGGGTAATCACAGAGACGAGGGAAAAAGGGTAAAACCAATCTAACGGAGAAAAGAGAGTAGAGAACGAAGGGTTAGTTCAATACCTCACACCAGAAAACTAGAGAAGAAGAGAACTGATCTTCCAAGCCACTGTCAGTACTCCAGAGACTCTTTCGGATCTTCCCCGCAGCCGTCTAAACTCCCAAATAAGCAACCACGAATAAAGTAATCGTTAACGAGATGGAGGTTGCCTTTTATAGAAGTCTGGGGGAAAAATAGGGCAAAATCCCCGAAAACAGACCGAGCGGTCGATTGGGCCGGTCGCTTGGGTTAAGCGACCGCCACTAGTAACCGCCCCCATGTAATTTGCCATACAAGGGTGCTTTTACTAGGGGGTTGATACCCAAGGCCAACCTAGCCCTAAATAAGAGATGGGGGAGATCTTACCTTCATTCCGGACATCTCTGAACAACACCTGACTTCCAGAATTTCCCACTCCAGCCAAGGCAGGCTTTTCAGATAAAGGATTAATATCCATGGGTCCTGGGTATGGATCATGGGCTTCAATCCGGATACTCCACAAGTTCACCCGACTAGACCTTCGGGTTCTCGGACCTGGAATACGGATCTCGGGTTAGAAATACGGGGGGTATTACACCTATGGTGGATCTTCTATCAGTTGAACTTCCTGGTTACTGTCCAATCTACATTAGTGAAAGCCTAAATTAACAACAGATTTGATGAGAATTGGTTTTCAATTTTTTGGGTAATTTTCATTTGGACCCCTTGAGATTTGATTCAAGTAATTTTTAGTCCCTAAGAAAAGGACTTTTTTCATTTGCCTCTCCTATGATATCCAAAAAAACTAAGGACCAAGGTGTTACTTTTCACCTGAAATTAGGCAAAATCTTGCTAAAATGTCGCCATCTATGTACTGTGCGAAGTGAAGTTCCCATTGAAATCTGAAGGTGAAATTTCGGTAATTTGGTGAAATTTCATTCGAATTTTGGAAATTATGTTGAAATCTTGAAGGTTTTTGCCAACTTTTGTAAAATTCCAAGGGGTTGTGCCATATAGGGCTTATAACTATAGATATGGATATGGTGGAGCATATGGTGGTTCATCTACTGATTGTAGTAGCATGCCTGCATATGGGTGTAGAGATGGATCAGGTGTATCATTTGTGGATTCCATTGTTGGATATTCATTAGGAATAGCACAACCAGTTATGCCAATGATAGACTATACGGATAACTTTATCTGTACCATGTTATGGCATGCATATGTCCAGCATTTAGAGTACTCTTCTATGACCCAGGGGATGAATCCAACCTGATACATACTTGTATACTAAATTCTATTTGTTGTTGCATTTTAATGAAAATCTCTGTGTTGTACTGCATGATATCCATATTTATATTGGTTAAAATGCATGCTCCATGCTTTCAGTTTTGCCTACGTATATCCAAGCATGTGCCGATCAAGAACATCACTTTGGATTAGGTTTTAGGCAAAAATAACACTCCCAGTGTGTTTATTGGCCTCAAATTAAGTTGGACATTGAAAAACAAGCCAAAATAACCGAAAAAACCCATTGCAATTAATGGTCGAAATTTTGGTATTTTGGTCATCTTGGTACTGAATGTTCAAAACTAGTGAAATTTTGCACCTTGCAAAGGACACACCATTATTTTTTAAGGACCAAAATACCTTTTACTCTGAAGCCATCTAGATTGCACAATGCAAGCCGAATAAAATCTGATGTTGTATATTAAAAAACTAGGGTGTACTTGTAATTTTAAGTTTCTTATTTTGTATTCAAGGGTTTTCAATATTTTTAATTCACAATACCATACTATGGTTAAACTTAAGTCGAACTTTATGACTAACCAAAACCTAAATTGTGACATCCACCCAGCCAGTACCCTATCTGGATAACCCGGGGGAGTGATTCACAGTCCCACCGATCAAGTTTAGGAAAGATCATGGCCACTTAGCACAATAATTTAATAAAAAGAAAGAACAAATCTTTGTATTCAAGTAATTTAATAATAAAAGTCAAGGAAAGGATCTCAGAAGGATCACGAAGAACATCAGAGTGCGGAAATGTTACAAATAGGATTAATAGTCAGAGTGTGAAAAGAAGGGGGAAACCCATCCTATAATAATAGTGGAAGGTAGATCGACTAAAAATAATGGTTACAACCGGTTCCCAAAGAGAAGGGGAACAAACTAAACTACGGTCTTAACGAATCAAAAAAGAAGTTAAAAAGAAAATGGGACGATATCCTAACACTAGCACACAAGTGCAAAAGCCGAACTACTCCAGATAAGTCTCAATCTCGGACTGCTAGTCTTCACCAATGTAGTCACCAAATCAGTAGTGTAAGAGTCATCAACTTGGTCTTCATAGTATTGACCATCATAGTCAATAGTAATAGTACCTGCAGAAAAGTCTAACAAAAGATGTTGCAAAAAGGAGTGAGTTCAAAAGAACTTAGCAAGGCAGTTATTCCATAATGACATAGATACATGATACAAAACATAACATGATGCAAGATGGTATGAGACAAACGATGCAAGTATGAAACTAACTCTATGTATGCTAGTCTCTATGGTAGACATGCTTTAAGTCATACCACCATACTTCTTTGGGTAGGTTTCAAATCACTCTTCCCTCAACCATCTCGGTATCTTGGGTTCTCTGGTGGTACTTAGGTCCTGCATCCCTCTCAGACATTCCTTGGCTGGGGATTTGGTCACCACTCTCTCACATCACCATTTGGTATAAGTATTGGCGCATGTCACAGTGAAGCTTAGCCCAATGCAAGTCATCTACTCAGTCATATCAAGTCAGATCCGGATATGTCCATTCCTCCTCAACCATTTAAGATATCTTGGATCCTTTCCAGTATCCTTCACACTAGAGTCATGGATATTACTGACCGGACTCATCAACCCTATTGGTCATCCACAAATAGTAGACAGGAAGCTCTCACGTCCTCTCACGGATATGACTCATCGATCTTCAAGCGTCTGTGAGCCCAAGTCTAGTCATTTGCAACCCTACCAATGAATGGCCCCTTTTGGGTATCCGCAATGCCATTTATGTTCTCTCACGGGATGGTTACCGGTCTTGAGCGCCCACAAATCCACACTACAACCACTGGTCGTTTGTTCTCAATGCCCTTCCGATTTGGGTCTGATACGACAGGGACATCCTAGCCATACAACTAGACAAGTCCTATGTATGTCATCCAATGATTCAGGAAAGCGTCAAAGGGCATCTTCGGAGAACATCCCATACTCTTCCCTCTGATGTCCAAGGACAGAAATGTCAATAGGACATTCCCCAATCCCAAATAATACCTATTCAATCACATTCTCAATTCCATCATATCAGACATAAATGACATTTCATCATATAGAAAGATACATAGCATAACATGATCAATTACATATGAAATTATTAAGAATACATAATCATGACAACAAAAGAATATGTAAACATGGCACTACTATACTTGAAGTACTTATAACTGTCATATAATGTAGGAAATATAATAAAGAAAGTAAATCTACTAAGTCTCTAACATAGAAGCAAGAATCATATAATCTATGTAATTATGGTAACAACCGTCCTTACCTTGAGTCGCGATGATGATAATCCAATAATCTCAAAGAATGATCCAAAGATGGTATTAAGACCCTAGACAAACATAAATGAAAGATTAGAGAATAACGGGAAAATCGGAGGTCAAACGGGTCAAAACAGCGAAGGACACAGTTTAGCAACATGCTTGGTCGATGCACAGTCTTGGGGCTGCATAGTGGATTTTGATGATTTGGTCTGAAATCGGTCTTCCGGGGCTCAGATCGATCCGAAACTTAGAGGGATGATTAATAACAGTATAAGGACACTAATTAGCAAGAATTTAACATAATCTAATGGCCCAATTGAAAACCCCTAAATTGAAACCCTATGTTCTAAAATACAAGAACATAGCATGAAGTGAAATCAAATGAAAAAGCAATGAAAATGGAGGGATTAGCTAGGGGAACTGATGGATAATGGGTTAGAATCATATGCTAGCATAGAACATAGGTTTAACCCATTACATATCTCAGTTTAGGTCAAGAATGCAAGATGTTAAAAAGAAGTTTATAGAAATGCATATGTAAGAATCAAAATAAGAGTATATCATAAATAGGAATGGAAAGAGATCATGGATTAGTGAAGAATGAACACTTGGAGTGATGGTTGCAAGGTTGTAGCATCAACTCCAAGGTTACAACAGTAGAAAAGAGGAGAAAAGAGTAGGATAGAGAGTGAAGATGAGAGTTCATACCTTGTAGATGATAATGGAGACAAGAATCAAATGATTGACAATGATTTTGGTGGAATCTTCTTCACCAATACCAAGGAAGAGCTTTGGGGAACCTTCTCCACGTTCTTAGGTGTTGCAATGATTAGAATAGGGTTCAAAACACGAGGCTAGCATAAATAGGGTAGGGAATATTCCAAAGGAATCATTAACTTGAGTCTGGGAAGCTTTGGTCAATGCTCCTTGTTCGATGGCATCGACCAAAGAGGATCGACCAAACAAGTTTCAGCAGAAAAATCAGTACTAGTTCAGCAACTTCGGACAGAGATTCGGAGGGCTATACAGGGTCAAATTGAGTGGGTTTTTCTTCTACAAGTAAATCAAGAAGTCTAGTTTTCAGAAATACCTTTGGATCGTGCTTGAGAGTTCATTAGGTCCACCAACTAAGCTTATCTTCTTTAGGCTGCAGGTTCAAAACAATCACTGACAATGCATCCAAATATGGAGCACCATCAACCATATCCATGGGTTTCGGGTCAAATACCATGTCTTCTATAGAGAGGGCCCATAGAGACCTCTTCCTTCACTTCGGGACATTAATCCACCCTAAGGGAAAGGTTGGATATGACTTCCTAAGGCTTTCAAAGAAAATAACAATGAAATCAAGGTCCAACTTCAAGGTCTAACATCAAACAAGTCTTTCTTCACCCAAAACAAATAGGGTGTCCTGGCTAGGTTTGGGCTGGATTTCACATAAATAATTGATCAAACCTCATAGGAACTGCTCAATTTTGGCTAAAATTTGAAGAACTAACAGGATTAAGGTCTTCAAGTGGTGTGGTACCATCTTACTCGCTAGCGAATCTAGAATCTATAAAGTCATGTTTCAGGAAAACCCATCGCTCTCTGAGTCCTTTGGCAAACTTGCTTATGTCATCTTCATTCAGCTTCTCAATTGTGGAAGCCGTTGCAATGATGAACCGTTCTGCAGAGAAGCTATTCAAATTTCTGGATATGTATGAAGCATTGTGGGACATCACGCCTGAATTAGATAATTTGTTCTCTGAATAATCCATTGAGGATCACAAAAACGAGATATCCTTTGCTCTTTGTGGGCTACGTAAGTCAACCATCTGCATTTTCTGCAACCTTGCGAACAAAATCAAGAATGACACCAAAAAACTCTAATCCTAGGTGGTGATGTTCATCCCTTGACATGCTACACTATGAATTACCTGAAATACATATGTGAATACCATTAAACATTGGAGCATATCTTCCAAAAACACTAGAAGATCGATCAATCCAATGTCGCCGGATCAAATAAGGAAGGTAGCCCTCACGCCAATGCAAACTAGGAAGAGAAGTGTTTGCCGATCATGGTACAATTGATGATGGTGGGGAATATGTTAGGATCAAATGTAGAAGCAAAATCAAAGATCTACAAGGATGATTTGTTAAACCACATTTTCTTGATGAACAACGGTAGGTATATAATGCAAAAGACCTAGGGTTCCAAGGAAATCTACGAATTGATTGAGTATCCATGATGTCAAAAGAGGTCATCTGATGTCAGGCAATACCTTAAGAATTATCAGTGGGAGACACGGAATAAAGTGTTGGGTTGTATTAGAGATTAGGGATTGCAAGTGGATGGAAAAGTAGCAAGTTAGTCTGAAAGATAACAGATTATCAATTTATTAATGCTTCTTTACCCAATGGGCCTTTGGAATTGGGTAAAAATTTATTAATCAAGACCTTCAATGCCACTTTTGAACATATTCAATAGTCCTAGAGCGCATGGATTGTGATTGACACACAACTTCAATATGACCTTAGGGTTTTGGTATCTGCAATGGTGATACCAGCTTAACGGTCATTCTTAGGGAGTTTTATGCAATATTTGGATTCAGACAGGAAATCGAATAAGTACATAAAGTGTTGCTCGGAGGATACTGAGTCGTCCATGGATTAGCTATTTGAAGATACTTTTAGGTTTTGGTTTGGTATAAAGTTTGATTGAGTACAAGGAAAGGGTATGATATTGCAAATTTGAAATGTTGAAAGCCTTTAAATATAAATTTTTAAAAACTAAGAATTACAAGTACACCCCACCTTTTTAATAGTTACCATCGGATTTAGTTGGGCTTACATGGTGCAATCTTGATGGCTCCAAAGCATAAGGGTGTTTTTGGTCATAAACATAATGGTGTTGAATGGTTTGAGAAATCTTGACGTATGTCTGAGTGGCATAGGCAGCCTTTATTTATAAAAAAAGATGTAACATATTTAAAAACGGATATTCCCAATGTGGGACTATTACAATTTACAACAACATTCTAGTGACGGAGAATTCTACCCTTCTTAATATTAACTGTATTACAACACTCCCCCTCAAGTTAGTGTATAAATATTTATCATGCTCAACTTGCTAGTAATATTACCAAAGGCTTTAGAACTCAAACTCTATGTGAGCACATCAGCCTTTTAGTTGTCAAATGACACAAAAGAGATATGGATCGGTCCACACTTAATCTTCTCTTTGATGAAGTGTCTATCAATCTCCACATGTTTGGTTCTGTTATGTTGTATGGATTATGAGCTATAGTAATTGTTGATTGGCTATCAAAATGCAACTATATGGGTCTCCTAAAATTGTGGTCTAGGTCTTGAAATAGTCCTTTTAACCATGGTTATAAATTCGTCCGCCTAGGCGGCAAAGCGGTTTTTGAACCGCTTAAATTGTGACCACTTAACTAACGGGCTGATTTCTTGCCGCTTTTTTGCTTTGGCACTACTGCTTTGCCACCTTTTGCGCCATATTGCCGCCTAGATGCTAAAGCAACCACTTTTTTTACATTTTTTAATTTGTGCATATTATTATTATTTTTTTAATCATAATTTATTCTACAATGCCGTAAATAAATTTAAATATGTGAACCATTTTGGAATCGAGGCCCAATTTGCGAATGAACTCCAAGGCCCAAAGTGCCTGTCAACAACAGAATGTGAAGCATGAGCCGTATTCACTGATTACTGATATAGTACATACTATTTTTTTTCATTTTCATTTTTCACATTGATTTCTAATATAGTACATACTACATAAATACATAATTATTGTTATGAATCTTATGATGTTTGATGAGATGAAGTTATGTTTTTATTCTTTTTTTGGATAGTTTTTCATAATTGTGATTCTTGAATTTTTTTATTTTTTTATTTTTTATTTTTTATGAAAGTGATTGTTGAACGTTTGTTTAGTACTTTAGTTTATTATAAAAAGTAGTAATCTTAAAATATTGACTAAACCGCTTTTATTACTTTATTGCCGCCTAAGCGCCGCTTAGTCGCCTAATCGCCAAGACGGAGCCTCAATCGCTTTGGTCGCTTTACCGCTTTAATAACCATGCTTTTATACATAACACCGCACAAATTCCTTGTGTCATTGCTTTAAACTCAGCTTCAATATTGGATCTAACAATCATTGCTTGTGTTTTACTCCTCTAAGTTACTAGGTTTCTTCCCTCAGAAGCACAATACCTAGAGGTAGATCTTCTATCATCAAGACATCCGTCCCAATATGTATTTGTATATGCCTCAATCTTTAGGTGTCCATGAGGGAAAATCAAATTCCTTTTCCTAGAGTAGCTTTCAAGTACCTTAAGATTCAGTAAACAACATCTAGGTGTGAAGAATAGCGATCGTGCATATACTGGCTCACCAGACTAACAACAAAGGTGATATTTGGTCGAATCGGCAACAAGTAAATCATCTTCCTGACTAATTTTTGATAGTTGGTCTTATCAATTGGCTCTCCTCCTTTTGCCTTTAAGTGCAAATTGGGCTCAACGGGAGTTTCAGTTTCTTTGCACCCTAACATCCCAGTTTTAGTCAACAAATCTAGAGTATACTTTCTCTAAGTGAGAGAAATACCACTGGCTGAATATGCCAATTCATGACCTAGAGGTACCTGAGTATCCATATCCTTGATTTTAAATTCTATACCCAAAAACTTCTTCTGGGCTGGAATTTCTTCTTCACTACTTCCTATGATAACTATATCATCTACATACACAAGCAATACATTGCAGAGGGATCCTTCTTATTAATGAATAAAGTATGGTCAACATTGCTCTGTTTATAGCTAGTAGACACCATAGCTTTATAGTACCTCCCAAACCAGGCCCTTGGAGATTGCTTTGATGCATACAATTCTCTCTTCAACCTCCCACTTCATGTGTTCATTCCTTGCTAAAGTTTAAGCCCCTTCCATTTCTACCTATGCTATACTCTCATTTTGATTATTGTATATGCATTTCCATGATTTTCTTCTTAGCAACTTGTTTTCTTGTCCTAAATTGATTAGGTAAGGTATGCTAAGTCTAATCCTATGCTAGAATTTGATTGTAATCTATTGCATATCACTTTCCCCTAGCTGATTCCCTAGTTTTCCTAGCAATTGCATTTGATTTCATTTGAAAACTATGATTCTAGTATATAGAACCTAGGGTTTCAATTTGGGGATTCCTATTTAGACCATTGGATTATGCTAATTACTTGCTAGATAGTGTTCTTATACTGTTACTAACAATCTCTCCAAATTTCGGAGTGATCCGAGCTCCGGAAGATAGGTTTCAGACCAAAATTCACTATTCAGCCCCGCAGTGTTCACTTGGTCGATTGGGTTAGTCAACCAAGTCAGTCAACCAATTGATTGCTGAATTGTGTAATTTTCCGATTTGATCCATTCGACCTCTGATTTTCCCGATTTCAAATCTAATATTTCATCTATGTTTGTCTAGGGTCTAAATACTAATATTTCATCTATGTTTGTCTAGGGTCTAAATACTATCTTTGGATCATTCTCTTATAATCATTGGAGCATCTTCATCTCGACTCAAGGTAAGGATGGTTATCATCATAAATGCATAGACTATGTGATTCTTACATTGATGTTGACATTTTAGTAGGCTTAGCTTCTTTGTTGTATTTAAACATCATATGACTGCTGTACATACTTTCAGACAGTAGTACCATGTTTATATACTCTTGCTTATCATGACTAGTCATTCTTATCAATTACATATATGATTGATCATATGATGTTATGACTTATCTTTTAATATGATGAAGTATCACTTATGTATGATATGATGAAATTGTGAATGTGATTGGATAAGTATGATTTGGGATTGGGGAATGTCCTTTTGACATTTCTGTCCTTCGACATTGGAGGAAATAGTATGGGATGTTTCCGAAGATGCCCATCGACGCTTTCCTGGATTATTGGATGTCATATATAGGACTTGTCTAAAGGTGTTGGCTAGGACATCCTTGTTGTATCAGACCCAAATCGGAAGGGTATTGAGACCGAACGACCCGTGGTTGTAATGTGGGTTTATGGGCGCTCAAGACTGGTAACCTACCCGTGAGAGGACATAGATCGCATTACGGATACTCGTTGAGGCCATTTTTGGTAGGGTTGCAAATAGCTAGACTTGGGCTCATGGGCGCTCAAGACCGGTAACCAACCCGTGAGAGGACGTGAAAGCTTCCCGTCTACTATTTGTGGATGACCAATAGGGTTGATGAGTCCGTAGTCCGAGCTGGTTGAGCTAATGATACGTGATCTAGTGTGAAGGATACCGAACCTAGTTGGTTGTAGCCATAGGGGAAGTATCCGGATCTGACATGATACGACAGAGTAGATGACTTGCATTAGGCTAGGCTTTACCGTGACATGCGTCAATACTTATACCAATGGTGATGTGAGAGAGCTGTGACTTAAACCCAGCCATGGATTGTCCCGAGGGATGCATGACTCAATTACCATCGGAGAACCTAAGATACTGGAATGGTTGAGGGACGAGTGATTTAAGACCTACCCAAAGAAGTATGGTGCTATGACTTAAAGCATGTCTACCATAGAGTCTAGCATGTATAGAGTTAGAATCATATTTGCATCATCTGTTTCATATCATCTTACATCATGCTTTGCTTTGCATCATGTGACTTATGTAATATGGAATAACTGCCTTGCTGAGTTCTTTCGAACTCATTCCTTTATGTGCAATTGTTTTGTTAGATTATTCTACAGCTACGGAAGGATTTGATGGCACCTACACCAAGACGAACCCTGATGAGGCATACTATCCTCAGGGTACTGGCTACCATGATTACACTGAAGATACCTAGGGTGATTACGCTTCGTACCAAGATCAGTTCGACCATGGTGTGGGAGCGGCCGTTCTTGGTCTCTTATGTTTATACTTACGAAGACATTTTGTATAAAACCGAGGAAACAATTGTTTAGATATTCATATTGTTATTTCCCTTTTAAGATTTGGATTTGTAAACCTTAACTATGAATTGATTTATTTTCCGCTGCTACTGAAGGAGTGATATCCGCTCACTCTCTTCTTTTGGAATATATACATTGGTATCGTTTATTTCTGCGCTCTGATTTTATTATTTCTTATCCTTATCATGATTTCATTTTTTATATGCTTTGACCTTGATTATAGTATTGTTCATGATTATGTTATCGTATATGTGGGAGGCATGGTTGCTTGACATTTGATCTTTTGGGCTGTGGATCACATACCCGAGTTTGCCAGGTAGAGTACCGACTGGGTGGATGTGACATGGGCGTCCAAGGAGCAGCTGAGAATCGTGAGAGGATATAAGAGCATCCACATCAACAATATGTGGATGATAGGGTTAGGGAATGGAGTCCAACAGAGGTAGCCAATTTGTGAGGATTCTCATTCCTAGGTAGAAAATGATATTGAATCAAGTTGGTTGGGCTATAGGGGAAGTATCTGGACTACATGTAGTATGTCACTGTATGACATTGCATTGGATTAGAAACCCTGTCATGTGTTAGTACTCATGCCAATGGTCATGGTGAGAGAGTGTGGACTTAAACCCAAACCATGGTTGAGTGACGAGGACTAAACCACTTGCCCAGGATCCCCATAGAGGTAACCAGTCCGTGAGGGATGAGAGTGACTAGATTTACTCAGAGGAGGGCTGGTGTTATATCTTAAAGCATGTCCACCTTATTAGAGACTTGCATAGTTAGATTTTAGCTGTATCCATACATTTGCATATCATCCTTCATATATATTGTTTATCTTGATATAATGTTGACATATATATTAGTTTGTCAAAACTAATTGTGGCCAAAGTCAGTGGTTTCAGATGGGTAAAGTTTGTCCAAGACCAACTACGTGGGATAACCTCCTAATAGGACTAAACTTTATATTAAGCTTTAATGGTGCCTTACAAATTAACAAGCACTATGTTCAGATTAATAGACAGAGTATTATGATTCCCACTCTTCCCTACTCCAGCCCTCAGAGTAGCGAGCGAAACGTGGTGGATAAGATAAGAAAAATTCCTGATTGCAAATGCAAAATACCAGGTTCTTGTAAGATTGCCTTAGATATTGAAGAAGATGAAAATTTTGAGTTCAGAATAGAACAAGAATTATTAGAAGAAGAATATGAGTTTAATTCTTGTTATGAGGTTGAAACAGATTATTTAGATTTTAGAAGATTTGAATCTAATTTTCATGAACTGACAATTCAAAAGGTTCTAGAAAAACTAGAAACATCAAAGATTATACAGGATAAAAATCCCTTAGAATTCTGGCATATAGATAAGCCAATGATTGAGCTAAAGATAAAAAATCAGGATATGAGGATTATTACAGAAAACCCTAAGTATAATCCCAAAGATGATGAAGAGTTCGATATGCACCTTAAAGAGCTCAAAGAACTTAGATTAGTACAAGATTCAAATAGCCCCCATAGGTCAGCTGCTTTCATTGTAATGAAAGAATCAGAAAAAAAAAGAGGTAAAAGTAGAATGGTGATAAACTACAAAAGATTGAATGACAATATTGAAGATGATGCATACAACATCCCCAAGAGAGATTTCCTTGTCTCACTAATAGACAAAGCAAAGATATTCAAACAAGTTTGATCTTAAATCCGGTTTCCATCGAGATAAAGGTCCACAAAGATTCAATACCATGGACTCGCTTTTACAACAAGCAGAGGACATTACGAATGGAACGTAATGCCTTTTGGACTAAAGAATGCCCCTTCTGTGTTCCAACGCAGAATGGATCAGATATTCTTAGATTACAGAGAATTTATTGCAGTCTATATAGATGATATTTTAGTATTCAGCAGAAATGAAAAGGAACATGTTGAGCATTTGCTCACTGCCTTTAGACTATTTACTAAACATGGTTTAGTCATTTCTAAGAAAAAAATTAGAGATAGCCAAAGAACAGATTAACTTTCTGGGCTTAGTCTTAGGAAAGGACCTGATATCTTTACAAGATCATATTTCGAGAAAAATCTTGGAATTCCCAGATGTCCTTGAAGGAACAACCCAGATTAAATCTTTTGTTGGCTTAGTCAACCAAGCCAGAAATTTTATAAAAGATTTGGGAAAAATCTTAGGCCCCCTATATGCTAAGACTTCCACAAAAGCTGAGAAAAGATTTAACCAACAAGACATTAAGTTGGTCCAAAGAATAAAACAGCTGATTTCAAAAGTTAAACCCATGAGATATCCCAAAGATAATTATTACCATATTGTTGAAACAGATGGTTCACAAGAAGGATGGGGAGCAATACTCAAAATTAGACCAAATGAGTATTCACCTAAATCCAGTGAAGAAATCTGCAGATATGCCTCTGGTTTGCACCAGAACAAAAATTTGGCAGCAATAGATTTTGAAGTTGAATCTGTTATTAAAGGATTAGAAGCCTTTGAACTTTTTCTTCAAAATAAAAAGATTCTTGTTAGAACTGACTGCCAAGCCATAGTCAGATTTTATAAAAATTTAAATGAGAAAAAGATCTCACAAAGAAGATGGTTGATTTTTAGAGATACCATTATTAACAAAGGTTTTGATATAACCTTTGAACATATTAATGGAAAAGATAATTTTCTTGCAGATGGATTATCTAGATCCTTATTTGGAAAATAATTTGCAGGAACTAGATTTGGCTGTTTCCCAGCCCAAAGATATGGCTGATTCTCAGCCCAAAGATTCTGAAGATACGACTGATTCCCAGTCAAAAGATACTTCTATTGAAGAGATTATAGCTTCTGTGGTTAATACCCGAAGCAGCAAAGATAAAGTTCCTCAAATGGGAAGTGCTAACTTGAAAAAGAAGCATGTACCCAAGAAGATTATGTATGGGCAGAGATACCTCTACACCATAGATGAAAGATTTCAGTTCAAGGTTCTCCTTGAAGTTGAAGAACAAGATAAAACAATTTTAGATAATCTTTGGATTTCTCATCACCAGAGTATCCAAGATCCAGCAGATAGAAGCAAGCGTGACTATTTTAGCTCAGTCATGAATTCCTTAAATTATCAGATGAACATGGCTTATTCCAAGTCAAAATCCAGTTATAGATACTACGTTGTGTTTAAAGGAAAGCTGCCTGGAATTTTTACACAATGGTCAGATGTCTCTGTTTGCATCAGAAATTTTGACAAGCCTCTTTACAAAGGCTATGTTGATTTACCTGAAGCATTGAGGGATGCCAGGAAGACTCTTGGTATTAACTTCTACAAAGATCCGAAGATTGAAAAAGTTGATCAAAAAGATTTCAAAGGAGCACTTATGGCGTGCGATGAGTGTTCTGTCACAAAGATGGAGATAAAAGATCTCACTGAGCAATGTGAAATAAACAGGTGTCTGCACTGCGCCTTGTTAAAGAAGTAAATGCTGACTTAAGGCTTGCGAACCGTAAGCTTGAAAGCGAGAAAGTGGAGTTGACAGCACATCTACTTCGTGCCAAAGATCTCTTAGGCATGAATGAGTCAGAGATTATGACATCATTTGTCAGAAAGCATAAGAAAAGATCAAATGAAGATTCCAAAGATAAACCCTCTACAGATAAACAGATTGTAGAAGCTTTAAAACCTCCTATCCAGCAATATGTAAAATCAATTGATGAAATGCTGGTACAGGTCAAGAAGCTACTATCAACGGAAGATGGTGGACCGAGTTCATCCAGTTCTACAGGATCAGATGGCTCGTAGAAGTCCCTCCAGAAGAGATGAGTATAATAGAAGATCCAGAAGAATAGTCATTGCCCAACTTGGAGACATTTCTATTCTAAAATGGGTAAACAGATATGGCCAGATACTTGGACGAAGGTTCAAGAAAAATAAGAAAGCTACCTGTTTTCTGAAAAGATATGAAAAGAAGCATGATGAAAAGGTGACCAAGAAAGCCAATAGGAGCAGATCCCAAATCATGGAAATGATGGATGATCAGCCCTTGAGATACAACAAGACTATTGCAGAAATCATTAGCCTCGCAGCTGAAGATTTTGAAGTAGGAACAATAATTGCCTAAAAGATTCCACTCACAACAAAGATGCCGCTGACGTCATGCTGATGTCATGTAACCACTAAATAAGAGTCCTTTTATCTTTTATTAAACTATCTTTTATAGTTTTTGGATTCCACTTTATCTTTTGTAAAATTATGTTGTATAAACTTTGAAGTCCATAGTCTATAAATAGGATTTCTTGTTTTAGATAGAAGAAGAATGAAGGGAGAGAGCTTGAGAGAGGAGTGAAGCTCTGTAATAGTAACTGTTGTAAGGCTTGTAATAGATGTTTATGAAGTACTACTTTCAAATATTGCACTTGTCTTGAGAAGATCAAAGAGAAGAAAGACTGCGTCTTCTTCCGTAAGTTTCCTTTTTTAATTTGTTTAAGATATGGGCTTGTAGTAGTGTGATAATTATGTATTTCATGTCATTTGCATGCATATTCGAGGTGGATAACCGTGGAACATGCCTACAGTAGTGCCTCTGTTCTTGGTGACGACCACCACTGCATTCATGTAGGATCATCTGCATCAATAATCCCAGATGAGTAGTTTCAGTGGATAACCGAAACTAGATGTATGCGCAGTTGAGTACAGGTTGAAAGAGACCCAACTCCAGTGCTACCTAGAATTGGTGAAACACTATTACGAAAGCTGAAGTTAAATAATCCTAAGAATTATTCAGAAGTTCAGACGACTGTTTATAGCCCCGTGAAATAGTCGGTGAGGTGCCTGACGGTCTGAAAGTCTGTCTAAGTCTTAAAGAATGAGTAAAGTTAAAGGACCCTATCTGATAAAGTCAAGAGGTAAAGGCTATAACAGTCAAGGACTGGGTAAAGGCCTCAGCAGAGCCGTGAAGGGCAGTAAGTGTAAGTCTCGTTATGCCGGCGAGGTTGTAGAGGTGCCAGATGAGTCTGTTTATGGAATCCTCTCTTGACCTAAGGAGACAAGTACCATTAATTTGGTTGGGTTACTCCTTGAAAATTAAAAAAATAAATAAATAAATAAAAATTTACACTTGACTTTGCATATCATTTAGACTTTGCATCAACTCATATAGAACTCAATAAGAGTTGAGATCTGGTTGAAAGCAGACAGAAATGTATCCCTTGGCCCAAAAGGAAATGCAGAAAGCATCCCTGTTTTGCAGTGCCACTTCCAGAGCGAGCTTGGCTATAAGTCTCGGTGGGTACGATGTAAGTATGCAGGAGCCCTGTAGGCCTTGTGTCCTGCTTTCGTTTGTCTCAGATATACTGGTCAAAATACTCTGAGAGTATAGGTCATATTTGCATATAGCTTTGCATAGTTCGACCCAGTGAAGCTCTTATTAAAACCAGAAGAGTTGTATGCTCGGAATGGTTTTCTTAAAGATTCTGGCTTACTAAGAGCTTACCAAGAACAACCCATGAATGTCACTGGAAGCCAAACTGGAGTAATCCAGGTTCTATCCGATGAAACATTGGGGAAGTTAAGATTGAACAAGAAGATGAACTTGTTACACCTTGGTGTTATAGTTATTGGCATATGGAGGCGCTAATGAGAAGTGACGATGTATGTTATGAAGCCATATACGGATGCCTGGAGTGCGTTTATAACACCCATTGATGGTATGAAGATTCATATAGCGTGTTATTTTGAGAAGTCAATGGAGGAAGGATGGATCCCTTCATTGCAAAGCTAAAAGAAAAGACTTAGGGGTTGTATGGTAACAATCCTGACACACTTATTCTGTGCTATTTGCCTACTTTAGCACAGAAGTCAGCAAAAACATGTATGGTAAATCGATTTAACTTTTCTGTGTTGGTTCAGCATAGTGCTGAACCAAGCATTTGGCACAATTTTTTTTTTTGTAACAAAGGCGCTTTTTATATATAGGAAAATTGGGGTTGGGATAATTACATATGCCGCCAGTAAGGATTGAACCCACCATCTCTCCACTGAGAGGTGAGTTCTCAACCACTGCACTATCCTTCCATTTGGCACAGTTTTTCCTTATGCCAGAGAAGCTCCAATTTGGAACTTATCTGAGACAGAAGCAATTCTGTTTGGAAACGCGGGGCACAAGTGAGGCTGAGGGTTATCGATGTAATTTTCACGATAATCTAAAAGCTCGTCATCACTGTCGTATCTCTCGACTCTCTGGACGCTCTGGTTATCGTCTCTCTCAACGGTCATCTTTCGCACCCCTGTATAAATATAAGACCTCTCGTCTCTCTCTGCTCTCTCTCGTCTCTCTGCCCCTCTTCGTGGCTCTGTCTCGTCTCGCTCAAGGATCTGGGTTGCTGGACTCTCTCGAGTTTGTCTGCCTGCTTTGTATTGGAGGTTAAAGAAGAGCATCAAGTCGGGCAAACCGATTTCGCGAGAAGAGGAGCCCTTGCATCTGTGACTGCCCTCCTCCTTTGTCTCTCAGCAATATCGCCTGTGGTATGTTTTTGCCTATTCCTTTTCCCCCAATAATTTATGTTCGGATTAGAGTGAAATTAGGGATTACCCTGACCTCTGGTTGTGGATTCTGCGCTGTAGTTCGAGCAAGGTTTCCGAAGAGCTTTTGGTTGTGGATTCTGCTTTCAAGTTCTCTCACCTCGTCTCTCTCATCTCGCTCAAAGGTGTGTATGACTCTGCTGTGCCAGCCCAACTATTGAGCTAGTGTAACCTCCAATTTTGCCCAGATAAGGCCATCTTCAGTTCCTGTTTTTGAGTTGTATGCTAATCCTGTTACGATTTCTGTGCATAGACTACGATCGAGAGGTTGAAATGCAATTTCCTTTCTATCACCTGTTTCTGAGTTAAGCTTTTGTACCTACTGCTGCTACGGCTCTTTAATAGAAAGCTGGAATTTTTCCATGTTCTTTGATTAACTTAATTAAGTTGATGTTGCTTGTTACTTTGCACTTTTGATCTTTTCTTGTTATTTCTGTGCCTCCATTGCTATCCCGTTTGTGTTGGCTGCTATTTACTTGTGGGTGTTTAATTATGAGTTATGGCTGCTGAATAGGATGGGTTTCATGTATTCCATCTAATGAGTAGAGGATATGTTGCTCATTTGGATTTTGAACTGCTGTGCATGGATACTGTTAGTTTCTAATTCTAATCTTATAGGTACTAGTTTCAATTGTTCTATAATATCTCCAAGTCTGTCGATTGGATTGAACCCACACTTTAAAAAGTTTAAGGAGTTGAGGACACCGTTTAATCATATAAATTTGATGCCTATTGGATGTCTGGATTGGGAGGGATTATCACAGAGCTTAATCTTGCTGGTTGCTTGATTATGCACTTCAAGATCTAGTTGTGGGTGGGATTCTAAAGTACACCCTTTAGTTAGATCGAAACCATTAACATGTATAAATGTTCCAAAGCCAAAGGCATTAATGGTTAGTGGTCTTTTTATTGTAGCAAAATCTTTATAATACTAAACTGGAGTTCAACTGTTGCTGTCAACAAAATCTCCTTTTAACATATTTTAACTTTGGTTGTATTTTCTAGATATTTTGTTAGATTTCTTTTTTAAAAGTGAGAATATGACAGTCAGTAAGAACTATTGTTTTTGACAGTCATGGAATTTCTAATGCTGCATCTTTCTGGATTTTTATTAAATGGGTGGGATGTTCTTGATGGTTTGCCTAGTGTCACTTGTTTTCTTCAATATACTTGATTGTATGTGACCACCTGTGTATGAATTGAACCAGCATATTTACGTATTTTTATTTATTTTATATTTATCTTTTTAAATATTTTATTAAAAAATGTGTCCATTTTTGGCACGAAGTCGTACATACCATACAAGATTCTGTGCCAAGATGGGCCAGAGAAATGTGCCCATCTGTGTCCAACCATACAAGATTTCACTACAGATTTTGTGCCAAATTTGTCCACTTCAGCACAGAAGCATAAAAAGGAGATTCAGTGCTGAATTGAGAATTTTGGCACAGAATGATTGCCATACAACCCCTTAATTCCTTCTTGCTTCAG
Source organism: Hakea prostrata (assembly GCF_041222555.1). Taxonomy (NCBI): domain Eukaryota; kingdom Viridiplantae; phylum Streptophyta; class Magnoliopsida; order Proteales; family Proteaceae; genus Hakea; species Hakea prostrata. The sequence continues at coordinate 34,215,462 of NC_142608.1, read as the reverse complement.
TTGAACTCTATTAATTTTTGGACATAATTACTTTATTTCCTTTTTCATTGATTCATTCTTTTCGAGTATTGGACTTATGTAATTCTTTTATTTAATTATTTGGATTATTCTTTTTCTCGATTCTTATTGCGTGCATTTATTATCATTGATGAGTAAACCGTGGATTTTGTGACTGTGGATTACACCCACGGGTTATCAGACGGGTTTGATATCAGCGGGTGGAGTGAGACAAGTTTCTAGGCAGATATCCTCGAGGTCCAAGGATCCCTTGATAAGTATGGTGTATTTAATATACTGAGTCTCACGTTAGGAGATCCCTTTACTAGTACTATTTTTTAGTAGCTTAGTGAGGGGTGGTCTTTTTACTGTTTTTAACTATCCACCCAATATCTTAGACTGATCAGTTCTGCGCATACAATCGCAAATTCAAAAAAGGGAGTCTAGTCTATTAGAGTAGACTCATGTACGAATAATTATATGTGCTTGTCGATGATCAATAAATGCTCGAATCAATGTATTGGTATGCATGAGGCCTTATACGATAAAAACTGGACTTTTCCTCGACATCGTCAAGGGAGGCATCTCTAATAAGTGATGTTCTAGGCATGGGCTAGTCCTCGGAACTTGCTACCCACTTGTCAAGTGGTCTATAGGTATCCAGTCGAACCGGGTTCATCAAGCCTAGGACTCTTGTGCAAAATTTGCATAACATTTTGTATTTTCCAAATTTAACCTCAACCCTTAGATCTGATCTATAGACACTCGATCATCCATAACCAGAAATGTAGTCTCTAAAATTCCTATGGAATTCCTCTATAGAGGGAAAATCTCACTCACATGTAATTTACCCTTGGAAGATAAACTGCAAACCAGTGGGTTGTATGGTAACTATTCTGGACACACTTATTCGTGCCATTTGCCCACTTTGGCACAGAAGTCAGCAAAAGCATGTATGGTAAACCGGTTCAACTTTTCTGTGCTGGTTCAGCAAAGCTATGCTGAACCAGGCATTTGGCACAGTTTTTCCTTGTGCCAGAGAAGCTCCAAATTTTGCCAAATTGGAGCTTCTCTGACATAGAAGCAATTTGGTTTGGAAACGCGGGGCACAAGCTTGTTGTTGACGGTACTTGGGGTTATCGATGTAATTTCACGATAACCCTAAAAGCACCTCATCACTCTCGTCTCTTTGCACTCTCTCGACCTCTGGTTATCGTCTCTCTCAACGGTCATCTCTCGCAGCCCTAGATAAGACCTCTCGTCTCTCTCTCGCCTCCCTCATCTCTCGAAGCTCTCCCAAGTCTCGCAACTCTCTCTCTCAACTCTCTCGACTCCAAAACGAGTCTCTCCAACCGATCTTTGTGTTTGGAAGCATCTCTGCAATCGATCCTCTATTTGGAAGCATCTCTGCAGCCAATCTCTTTTTTTGGAAGCGTCTCTGCAACCGAGACTCTGTTTGGAAGCGTCTGTGCAACCGATCCTCTGTCTGGGAGCGTCTTTGCAACCAATCTCTTTGTTTGGAAGCATATCTGCAACCTATCTCTCTACCAAAAGCCGAAGTCCTCTTGTGCAAGCAAAGCCCTGTCTCTGCAACTGATCTCTCTTCAACCGGCCGTCTGCAACCCACTTCCGTCCGCAACCCACTTCTTCATCTTTGTTCATTGTGAGTGGAGGTCACATAGTTATCTTTTTTTGCACATAGTTGTTCTGAATAAGAAAACATGATTCTTTCTTATTTTTTTGATATTGCTAAATTCGTTTTCTGTTTACATCGGAGCACAAGGGTGTCATTCCTTAGGACTCAAATGGAAATTTTTATATGGATGATTAAGTAATTCGGGCAAATTGAAAGTCTGAAATGCAAATGTTTAGTGGTATTTTGATTATGAAATGTTCAATGTAAGATGTTAAGATGCTCCTGCTTGGTTCATAATATCTCTAGAATTCTGTATTTTGTTGACCACCTCTGGAAATGTTTTTACTTGTTTATAATTATTTCCTCTGAAGATGTTCATTTTTTTTTTCTTTTTTCAGTTTGATTCTTCCTCTGGTATTCTTGTTATATTAAATAAAACCAGTTTTACAGAGTCGTGAATCATACTGATATTTGACCCTGTTCATATGATCTAGGTTGTTATGTTTTCAATTGTCTGGTTACTCTTCCATACTCCATTTTCTGATCAAACGGATCCAATTTCCTCATGTGGAGAAAAACGAGAGGCTGGTGAGAACAATTCTAGTAGGGTTTAGCAAGAATAGAACTCAGTCTTAATGATGATATTTCATATTTGTTTAGTTTAAATGGTTTTGCTGTTCTCAAGATTTGTTCAGTTCACTATGAGGCACTGAAACATCTCATCCGTTGCAATCTATGCCACTTCTCGTTCTAGTTGCATTTTGCATGGTTGGATTGCTTTTTCAGGTCCTTTTAGGAGAAGTCTAGAGGCATAAGATGCAAATAACAATTTGATTTGATGCAGATTTTATCATGTTTGTGTTTAGCTTCCACTTATTGTTTGCACCTTACTAAGTCGTGCTGTTATGCTGCTATTGCATCACCATTCTAATTGTAGATTAATGGATTCTTGTTGCTAGTCATTGAAATTCTATTTGTGTTAAGAATAAGCTTCAGCTGTATATTCTCTATATATATTGGTGTTAAGAATTGTCATTGCTTCTTGTGCTATTCATAACTTCATCCGCGATGAACAAATTGCCGACAAAAAGTTTGAAGAATTCGGAAACCTGAATTGGATATCTGAAGAAGTAATATTGGATCCTGATATTCCCCCTGATAACACCCAATTAGAAGCAAGACAAATGGAAGAGCAAAAGAAGAAAATTGCAAATGAATTGGCAGCAAGAGCGAGACTCCCACTAATCACTTGAAAACATTATAATCTCACTTGATTTTATGTAAGCACCTATGTATGAATTGAACCAGCATATTTACTTATTTTTAATTATTTTATATTTATCTTTTTAAATATTTTATTAAAAAATTGTGCCCATTTTGTGACTGAAGTCGTACATACCATACAAGATTCTGTGCCAAGATGGGCCAGAGAAACGTGCCCATCTGTATCCAACCATACAAGATTATGGCAATGATTACCGCATCCAAATTTGCCCACTTCAGAACAGAAGCATAAAAAGTGGATTATGTGCTGAAGTGGGAATTTTGGCATAGAATGGTTGCCATACAACCCCTTGCAAGCCTCCAAAAGTGGCTTGCATGTCCTTCCTTGTACTATTTACTTCCCGTCTATTCCCGTTGAACCAAATAGGGCCTTAAACTTCAGTTTGGAGCACGGTTCAAAACTTCACACTCGCTATCTGGATATGTAGACATTTTGGGCGGCCAACGGCTACGACTGCCTGCAAATCAAATGTGCGCTTCCAAAGTGAAAAAGTTAAGCTCGATTTTTAGTTCGGCAATTAAAAGGGCATCCAAGAAGAAGTCCAGCTCAAGCTCAGGAAGAGTCGATGCTGCAGTGAAACAGTTGGATTGCTATCTGGACAAACCATTGGAAAATTCTACTTTGAGCAGATTGGCACTGAAAACTCTGTCAGCGGAGTCTCAGTCAATACACTCTGGTGACACTTCCTCACTATTTTTTTCAATTTCCTTCTTGTTTGTTACCTGAGAAGTATTTACGTGATAAGAGTTATTTTTTTTGCTCACTTTTCTTGTAGAGGATGTCAAGAAGGTGCTGTCCGGAGAGATATCTTCTTTGATATGTGGTACGTTTTTTTTAATGAAATTCATAGCTTTGTTGTCAAAGTCTTACAGCTTTTCTTTTCTTCATTTGGGCATATTGTCAAACATCTCATGCACAGTCTCTTATTTTTGTTGTTTATATTCTTGACATCCTGCTTAATTTACCCTGTTGTGTTTATAAATGTTTACTTTTTCATTCGTAGGAAATATGATTGCACTCCCGATTTCTGTGGATCTGCCTGTGCTTGATGATGGGGAATCCATGGAGAAAGTGTTAGATATACCATGGATTTCAAGTATATCTAATTCCAACGTGTCATATCGTCGTAAACAAATTTCACGCAATAGGAAACAAAAGTGGGTTTTCAAGAACAACCAGAGTCATCGTTTTCGGTGGATAGTGACAATGTGTGCACAAAAGCTGGGCACCGAGCATGCACTCACGGTATTTGGCAAACTGGGCCGAGAAACTGGTGTCAAAGAATACAAAGCATTGATGGAACACTGTATCCAGAAGGCTAGGGACACTGAAGATGAAGAAGCTTCATTGCATGAGATTGATAATGCTTTCCAAATCTTTCGAATTATGAGAGAACAAGGTTTTCAAATAGAAGAACATATATATGGTTCATTCCTTATTTATTTGATTGACATGGAGATGGTGGAAGAATTCCAATTTTTTAGTGGAATTATCCAAGAGGACAACCCTGGTTCAATTTCAAGGCTGAGTTACTATGAGATGTTGCTTTGGATCAGGGTTGATGAGGAGAGTAAAGTTCAGGAGCTTTGCAGTTCCATTGCACTAGATATTCCGCGAGACAGATATAGCTTAGCAGGTATGAGATTGGTAATAGAAAGATACTTCTTCCTTCCACCATTCGTTTGTTTTCATTAGAATCAAAACATGCTTTATTTACTGGATGCAGTCCCAGTGTTGGCCTGTGTAGATTGGAAGAATAGGCTGACATTTATTGTACTTAGGAGAGACTTGAGTAATTAATGCTTTAATTTCATATGGAAAATGAATGATTTATTGTGTTGAATATAAATATTTATCCAAATTGTAAAACTTACTCCTAGTACTGGTATGGTTATTTTCTGTCCTTTTTATCTGTTATGTATTTGAATGTTGCACCATTACCCAAATAACAATTTCCTTTTTCTAGTGTTGTCTTTATTTCCTAGGAACTCAGCACATACAGTTTTAATCCCAAAGCTTTGAATATTTGGTGCTTATGCTTGCATTTGAAAATGAGTCCTGAACTTACTTACTGCAACCTTCTTATAGGGTCTTCTGTCTTATGGTTTATGCACTTGTTCTTTTTCTTTTCACTTTCTAACAGTATCTTGGCCAGTCCTGCTTGATAATTATGTGTACCATGTGGTACATGGAATCAAGATTTAATGTTATATCCTATATGTCCTATTCGGATTAGGTTTAGCTGTCAGTTGAGTTGTTTTTTTCTTTCAGTGTGTGGTTACAATAATTGGAATCTTTCCTTGTATACTAATCATAATTAAATAGGGAAGAGGGACTGCAAGTATGGACATATGCTCGCGAGATATTCCCTCCTGCTCCCATCTCTTCTATTTCTCTCAGTTCACTGATTATACTCTACTGATGTTGTTACATGGTATCAGAGTGGTAATATCAACAAACAGATCTATACGTCTGCCACTATTTGGAAAGTCCACCAGGGTTTCAAGTCTTCTCCAGTTGCAGCCTTCATACTGGCCTTGTTTGGTTGACTGTGCCCTAATCAATGTTACAATAACAATAACCTAGGACATATGACCTACTCAGCAGTATCTATATTGAGGTCTTGAGGTGCAGCAATCATATTGGATCATTTTGTGTCTGAGGTTTCTGGTTCCTGAACAAATCTTTTCAATTGGGGAATGAAGTAATTAAATCGTTTCAATTTCAAGAATGAAAGTTGTAACAACCCAGCAACTTAGGAAACCAGGCAATGGAGAAGGGAGAGCAAAGAGGAGAGGAGGAAGAGAGACCTTGCGAATGCAATGCACCCCTTCTCCCACCTACTTTATAAACCAATAATCAATGATTAGTCTAGGATATCTTTCCTAAACTAAATTACAGAAAATAAAAAGCCAATATTGTCTGCAAAAAGGAAACTTCTGAAAGGGAAACTATCCTAGATATGTCATTGGTTGTTGACCAAGCAAAATGGGAAAGGGAAACTAGTAAAAAGGTAAATACTAGCAAGTAATTACAGCCAATAACCCACAACTTCCAACACTCCCTCTCAGGCTGGAGTGTATAAAATCACCCATGCCCAGCTTGCAACTCCCATCCTTGGAGGCAGGTCCAATGAGTGACTTGGTAAGATGTTTCCTAGTTGCTCAGTAAGGGGGAAGCTGCTTGATTATCATGAAACATCTTCATGGGTTGAGTGACTGATTGCCCCAACTCAAGAAGGAAAGATTGGACCGATAACAGTTGAGTTGGCACTGGAGGATGGATCTGTAGTATCTGTAGTAGAGGATGGTTTGGGAAGAGCCTGAGAGGTGACAGTAGTAGCTTGTGACATTGGTGGATCTTGCCATTGCTGCTGCCGTTGATACACAGTCAGTGGCTGATCTTCAGTAGTAGGAACAACAAGAAGAACAATAGTTGGAAGTACCCCATCGGAGAAAACCATAGTTAAATCATCGGAGATGAGCAGAAAGGAGTATCCTCCAAGAAGGTAGCATTGGCAGTCACAAAATAACGGTTTGAAAATCAGGTCAAAACAGAGGTAATCTTTTTGAGTGTGTGAATATCCAAGGAAAGGGGAGAAAGTTTATTTCAAACCAGGTTGCAGAGTGTGTACAAAACAAACACACCAAAAAACATGTGGTGGAAGGGAAAACAAAGGGGTGTCAGGATGCACAATAGAGAATGGTATTTTATTATTCAACACAGATGAAGGCATGTGATTAATCAAAAAAATGTAGTAAGAATTGAATGAGAACAAAAGTTATTTGGAACTTTTATATCAAAACATAGAGGATGAGCAGTATCCAGAAGATGTTTGTTCTTAGTTCACCCACACCCTTTTTTTTTTTTTTTTTTTTGGGGGGGGGGGGGGGGGGGGGATTGGAGAAGGGGAGGGGTTATAAGAATAGCTAGTTTAATGTATCATGTCTTTGAATGAACAAAAATCAAATATCTCAGCTTGACCAAATCCTAGGGCTTTATCCGAACCGAAAGTTTTAATAAAAGCATCAACTTGGTTATTTATTTCATTATAAAAACTTTGAAAAATGGACAAGCTGTGATCGATCTTTTAATAAATACACCCATATCAAACGAGAATGATCATCCACAAAACTCACAAAGTAATTTTAATTTGACCGTGGTTGATCTTGTTTCCTGAAAGGTCAGAGATTAATCTAAAATAATTCGATTAAGGATAAAACCCATAATAGTCCTACAAAAATTAAAGGTATATTGGCAAAGAAGAGGTGTGAATTTTTTTTGGTGAAGTTGTGGCAATTTTTATTAGATCAAACATCCCTAAATCCGTACAAGTAAAAAGAAGCCTTCATAATGCCATACGAACAAGAAAAGCTACTGATTTTAATGGGCAAGCTTGATGACCCCTTCAAAGAAATTCAGTGCGCTACTATTTAATTTAATAGAGAACAATAAAGAGGAAATAAAAGAGAAATTAGAGAGCACCAATACTACCAGACCCACGGAAGCGAAAGACTGAAGCAATTAAATTCTATTTAAATTTATTTGAAGATTTTGACATATCTAGCTTGAAAGCACTCGTTTTTCCTGTCTTTTTATGATTGAGATAATAAAATATTCATGGGCCTGAATTACATTACTAATAATTTGCCTCCCCAGGACAAAAGCTGCTTGAAGAGGAGAAATATAGGAATGAATTAGTGGCTTTAGCCTATTTTCAATGAATCTAGAAACAAACTTATAAGAAATATTGTTGAGACAAATAGGTTGATAATCAGTCATAGTTTCTGTTTCTATTTTGGGAATTAAGCAAATAAGAGTGATTACAAGTGGGCGAAGAGACGCAGAGGAGGAGAATTATTTTTGAAACAAAATGGAATAGATCCCCAAAAATGAGGTCCCGAAATCCTTGATAGAAACAAGCTTGATAACTGTCACTGCTTAGGACTTTGAAAAGAAATATCTGGAGCACAGCCTGATGTATTTCGCCAATAGGAGTGGTAGACAGAGCAAGATGATTGATTATTTGGGAAGATGGGAGAGGCATTCAACAAGGTGCCTAAAGGGTCATAAGAAGGAGAAAGATTAGGGTAGGAGAAAGAGACTCCTGAGGCCATACCACAAGGTTCAGTTAACCTACTGCCATTTCTTTCTAGTCGCTGAGAAATGGAATTACGGCGAGGACTTGTTTTAGCAATAGAGTGGTAGAAACTCGTATCAGGATTATCATCGGTGATGATCAAACTTTGTGAAACTTGAATCCGAAAGCTTCTTGAACATAAAAAAATCTACTTAACTCGTTGGACACGGTTTAAAGAATGTTAATTTGATGTGTCAGAAACCAAAGATAAGTTGAAAATATCAATTTTGAAGATTAACCACAGACTTATTCCAATGAGAGAAGATTTTGAAAAGAAGTAAAAGTTGCATTAAAAGGGGTGGAACTGCTGGACATCCGATGCTAGCAGCAAAACAAATAAGAGTCAGGGTGAGAGTTCCAAACATATTGAAATAAAAAAGTTTCTGATAAGAAACCTTGCAAGAAGAACTGTGGATAACTGGGACGAGTCAATGAAAATTTAGGAAGTCTAGCAGAAGGAAAGGTATGAAACCTGTCCTGTGAAGCAAACTCTCTGTCTGAAAACTCTTTGATTAAAGAAGGGGTTATTGTTTATTAGATGAAGTGAATTTTGAGCTTCTTAATTTGAGTTTTTCAAGGTCAAGATCCTATGGAGGCAGGATAGGGAATGGGCTGTGGAGTAGGGATGGAGGGGCACCACCCAAACAGAATTTCGTTAAAATAACCAATGAAAACAAAAATACATGTTAAAGATGCTAAATAACCAATAATGCATCACAAATGCAGCATCAGCCATAAAAGGAATAATATAGTAACCGGAGACAAGAATATGAGAAGCGTGAATGCGAGAGTTTACTAACACCATAAGCCTCCCTTGAAGCCTTAGAGTGCCAGCACCATCAACAAGACCTTTGTTATTGTTAGAAACCAAGCTCTTAATAACCTAAACAGTAGCTGAATCGATGAATAGAACAGAGATGAAGAAGAAGAAAAGAGGAGAAGAACCAGCAGCAGGAGCCTGTGATTCTAGATAGAACTCCTAGAATCGCAGGCTGTCTGTCTTTATCTATTGATCTCAAGGTCCATGTTACAACTTGAGAGACAAGAATACTTTTCCTCTAAAAATGAAAATAAAAGTACAATTTGTGGACAGAATATCCAAACTCTAGAATCTGTACAAAGTAGAAAGTACAGAAAAGGAAAGTATGAAAATAGAAACATGCTCTCTAACTCTTCAAAACTTTTGCACCAAAAATCCTTCTCCAAAAATAGAAACTCAATAACTTGAGCACCAAGGCTGCTGTCTTGGTCCTGCGCACCAAGGCAGCAGCCTTTGCTGCCTTGAACCTTGTGCAATTCTCAAACACTCACCCTCAAGCTGGAGCAGACAATTCTCCCATGCCCAACTTGCAACACATAGACTGGCAATAGGCTTGAATAGTGCTTTAGTGAACACTTCAGCCAGCTGATTAGTAGAATCCACAAAGGAAGTCTCGATAATTTTCTTCTTGACTACATCACGAACAAAGTGACAGTCCACTGTATATGGTTTGTCCTCTTATGGAATACTGGATTGTTGGCAATATATGTAGCAGCTTGACTATCATGGAACATCTTCATAGGGGCACAGATTGGAAAACCTATCTCCTCCAACAAGGAACGAAGCCACATCAACTCAACAACCGTGTGGGCCATAGCTCTATACGAAGTAGCTAGACCGGGCATCGATGGATTGCTTCTTACTCCTTCAAGTCACAAGATTTCCACCAAAGAAGGTACAATAACCCGTTGCAAGCTGACGATTAGTTGTAGGTCCTGCCTAATCTACATTAGAAAAAACAACCAAATCCATTATGGATTTGGTTGATAAATAAGCCCTTTACCAGGAGCACTCTTGAAATACTGAAGTCCTCTCATCGCTACATCCCAATGGGCCATTCTAGGATACCGCATAAATTGACTCAACACACCTAGAGTTTAGGAAATATTAGGACAAGTAACTTTGACATAACTAAGCTTTCCAATAAGGCTCTTAAAGCAATGAGCATCATCCAACAAGTCACCATCATCCAACCCCAATTTTAACTAAGGATCCGTGGGAATGTCAGTAGGTTTAGAGGCAAGCATTCCAGTTTCTGTCAAAAAGATCCAAAACTTAATTTTCTTTGTAACAAACTTATTTTGTTACTGGGAATTACCTAAATTCCTAGGAAATGCTATAGGTTACCCAAGTCTTTGGTCTGGAAATATTTCTATGACTGTGTCTTGGCTACATGGCTCCAACATCATTTCCTGAAAGAATAAAATCATCAACGTAAACTGCCATAATGACTACCCTGCCACCTTGTCATCTAATGAAAATAGAATGGTCAGAATAACACTGGACAAATCCAAAAAACTCCATAGTCTTGCTAAATCTCTCAAACCAAGCCTACAAAGATTGTTTGAGTCCATAAATTGCTTTATATAGCTTACAAACATGAGCATTGTCCTCCCCATGAGAAACATACTTTGGAGGTTGCTCTATATAAACCTCTTCTTTGAGATCACCATACAAAAAGGTATCTTGATATCAAGCTGAAAAAGAGGCCAATCATGATTCACAACTAAAGAAATTAACACATAGACTGAATTGAGTCTACCCACAGGAGAGAAAGTCTCAAAATAGTCCACCCCATATGTTTGTGTATAACCCTTGGCCACTAGACGAGCCTTGAGCTATTCAACAGTGCCATTAGGATGATAACAATATACACCCACTATCAATGGACCACCTATTTTCCAGGGGGTAAGTTTACCAAAGACCATATATGACGAGATTGTAAAGCATCTATTTCCAAATCCATGGCAGCTTTTTAGCCAAGAATTTTAAGGGCCTCATTATGGTGGGTCGGAACATAAATGGCAAATAGGGCAACTGCAAGATGATGAAAGTGGGGGGGGGGTAGATGAGTAATAAACACATAATTGGAAACAAGATAAACAATGTTAGAACGTTAAGTCCAAGTATGAGTACCATTCCTTAAGGCAATTGGTAAGTCATCCGAAGTCGGAGTAGGGTCTCCACTAGAAGAACCCGCTGGTGGAGAGGGTAAAGATGGAACTACTGTAGGATCGGCATTGATCTCCATTTGAGGAGAAACACCAATATCAGTAGGAGGAACTGTAGTATCCACAATACGCTTCTGCCAACTTACGCCTATGCTGATAAACCTGTAGAGGGGTACTGTCAGTTGAAAGAACTAAAGATGGAATGGAAGGAGCATCATTCAGAACAAGGTTTTCATTAGATAGAGATGGACTAGAATAATACGAGGTATCCTAGAGAAAGGTCACATCAGCACTCGCAAGCTGTTTCCGATGTATAGGATCATAGTATCGAAAACCTTTTTGAGTACGGGAGTACTTAAGAAAAATGCATTCAACAGATGGGTAGAATGTTTATCCACAATATGGGTTATGTGAACAAAACCAACACAACCAAAAACTTTGGGGGGCAATAAAAAAGGGTCTATACAAAAAAACAATTGAAAATGGAGATTTGTTAGAAAGTAAAGCCATAGGCATTTGGTTAATCAAATGACTCACATTCAAAAAAGCATTACACTAGCAACTCTTGGGTAGATTCATCTAAATTATGAGAGCTCGTGCAACCTCGAAGAGGTGACGATTCTTGCATCCAACCACTCCATTTTGTTGTGGAGTGAATGAACAACTAGTTTGATGAATCATCCCAGGAGAATCACAGAAGTTAGATGTAACATTTTGCGCATATTCAAAAGCATTAAAAAAATTTAAAAATATTAACAGGTAGAGAAAATTGAGACATTATTTTATGAATATAGGTAAGAACTCAGTTTGATCCTTTAAAAGACACAACCATGTAAGACGAGAAAAATTGTTGACAAAATTGACAAAATGCTGAAAACCATGCCTATTACTAACTTTGCAAGGAGCCTAAATATCTAAATAAACAAAAGAAAACAAAGACTCACTGCGAGAGATGGAGCATGGAGGATAGGTGGCATGATGATGCTTCCCTAACTCACACGCCTCACAGTTTAAGCCACACATAGATTTAAAAGACAGAAGTAAATTTTTTAATCTAGCTAAGGAAAGATGGCCTAAATGGCGGTGCCACTAAAAGGCATCGACGCCATCATTGGAGAGAGCCGCAATTGGGGTAGCATAGTCTAGATAGTAGAGTCCGTTCTGTTCACACCCTCCGTTAATTGTCTTCCTCTTGTGAAGATCTTGAAAAACTAAAAAATTAGGAGAAAAGGTTATAGAATAGTTAAAGTCTTTAGTTAACGGGCTGTGAGATAATAAATTAAAAGTAAAGTTAACAACACGAAGGACAAATGACAAAGTAAGGGAAGGTGTGGGAGAAACACTTCTAGAACGTAAAATAGGTGTGGAAGTCCTAGTAGCTATGATAATAGAATTGTTAGTTGTAGATTTAGAAAAAGAACTAAAAAGGGATGACTTACTAGTCATGTGGGAAGAACCCTCTGAATCGATGATCCAAGGGGTGGATGTAGAAGTAAGAAGTGCTGTGTTATTTGCATGAGAGAGAGTGGCGACAGAAGTGCCAGTGGATGTAGAAGCATTGGTCTCAATATTTTGTAGACGACGGAGGATTTGGCTTGCATCATGTCGTAGAGTCTTAGACAATTCCCCAGAAGAAGATCTAGAAACATTATCCTTGGCTGTTACTGTTTCAGTACCACCATTAGATACGACATGATTGGCAAGTTGCTTGGTCCATTCTGGCTTCCTATGCTTAGCATAAGAAGCTTCTACCAAGTGTCCAATTTTATCACAATGAGTACATAGGCGAGATGCCTTATTCGACTGCTGAACACCACAACACTAGAAAATCTACTAACTCGCCCTGAACCACGGCCACGGCCCATTCCGCAAATAGTAGTAAATGTAGAACCTCTCTCCTTTAGAACTACTTTCAGGCATTGCAATCTATTGAAGCCTAGAATATGCTTTACAGAGATTGGGGACATGCTCTCCAGCTAACAGATGCCCGTTGACAGCTTTCAGTTTAGGGTTCAATCTTGCAAGAACTTAGATACAAAAAACTCATTTTGCTGTGCCTTAAGCTTCTCTATATTTGTGGTGAGGGGCTGAAAAACATTCAACTCCTCCATCATGCCCTTGAAGGAATTGCAATAATCCTGCAGAGATTTGTTAGCCTTCTGAAACTGAAATAATTTTTCATAAATCATATAGATACATGTAATATTTTTAGCCTGGGAATAGGTCTCTTGCAAATCATCGCATATTCTCTTGGCAGTCTTGTGGAACATAACAATGACTGTTATGTCAGGTTCCATGCTATTCCACATCCAAATTTTGATGATAGCATTATTTTGGCCCCAACTAGGGTAAAAATTTGTCGGTCTCGGTAGGAGGTTCGAGCCTCAATGAATTTAAGCTTACCTTTTGCAAGGATTTGAACATGAATGCTTGGGGCCAAAGCAAATGATTAGAATCACCTTTGACTTGATGGTGGTAATTTGAACATTCACCCGATCTCTTTGAGGTGCTTTGGATTTAGCAGTACTTATGGTTGAATCATTGGTAATTGAAGACATGATATATAGAGTTTGAGGTCACACAATCTGTAGTATAGAATCATGATCCAGCAGCCCCAGAACTTGAATGAAGATTTAAAAAAGGGAAATTCTGCAGTGTAGAATCGAATAGGTAATTCTGCAGAACAGAAAGTAGATAAATAGATTTGCAGAATGCAGAAACAAAGGGCTAAAAGGATTTGGTCAATTTCTGAAATATTTAAAGAGTAAAAGGTAGGGAAGATCAGTTCAAATCAACATCTGATCTAACGGTAAATAGTTGCAGCAGTAGGTGGCTGCACAGCAATGACAACTAGAGCAAAATTGAACTTCAGAAGAGAGCAATGGAGATAGCACTGTTTAGATTTAAAAAGCTCTGATGCCATATTAGAAACCAAGCTCTTAATACGTAAACAGTAGCTGAATCGATGAAAAGAAGAAGAAGAAGAAGAAAAGAGGAGAAGAACCACCAGCGAGGAGCCTGCGATTCTAGATAGGACTCCCACAATTAAGGTCCATGTTACAACTCGAGAGACAATAATACTTGTCCTCTAAAAAGGAAATAGAAGGTACAACTTGTGGACAGAATATACTAACTCAAAAAATCTGTCCAAAATAGAAAGGACAGAAAGAAGAAAGTATGAAAATAGAAAGTGTGCAACTCTAACTCTTGAAAACTTCTGTACCAAGGATCGCTCCTCCAAAAATAGAAACTGAATAACTTAGCACCAAAGCTGCTGTCCAGGGTCCTGCACACCAAGGCTGCAGCCTTGAATTGCACAAACCTCAACGGTAATATAATAAAAGAGTAATTTTTCGATGATAATTCAGCATGATTGGTACATTTGGTTCATTAAAAAAATAAAATCATGATAAGAGAAACAAAGAAGATTAACATGCAAAGAAGAACAAAAAGAGACATCTTCCCTCTTCAAGGCACAAATGTACGTTTCAAATAATGCTGGCTAAAAATATACAAATAAGTGTGTGTACTAAGGAAAAATAAAATCTTGATTGACAGATTGTGGTACCTACTACCTAGGTGGGTAAATGGGAGGCATCAGGTTCCTGCATGAAGGATGGATATCAACATCCAATTCCAATTCAGTAAAAAGTATTAACTTGCAAGAGATCCGAATATTGAGGCTTCACAATGGATGTTAACTTAAAGATTAATTTAGTGTTGAGAATTTGTTGCACAATTCCTTGATGATATTCATAACTATGTCTACCTATGGTATCTAGTGTGGTCAAATGTTGCCTTCTTGTTGCCATGTTCCCCTAGCACATCAAGGTGCTTCTTATTTCACAGTAGTCAATTAAATCTTTTCCAATGTTTGTTGCACAAGATAAATATAAATGGAAAATTATATTTCTGCTTTGACACTTGCTCTGTTGGCAACATTGATCTTCGAAGGAGACCCCAGCCAAATCATTCCTCCTTTTTCTCTTTTCAAATAGAGCCAATTGGTAAATTATTTGTTTGATCAAAGAAGTTGTGGGTAAGGTTCTACGAACATTTCCTTCTTCCCAAATCCTGCTAGCTGGGGGAACCATGTGCATTGGTATGACCTTAAAAAATACAAAAAAGCAGGAAAGGACTT